>NC_068434.1:66603452-66640952 GCF_023373465.1 Oncorhynchus keta | reverse complement strand
TCAGGTGTACGTTGTTTTCTCTGACACATTGGTGTGGCTGGCTTCTGGGTTGGATGCGCACTGTGTTAATTAAGAAGCAGTGCGGCTTGGTTTGGTTGTGTTTTGGAGGACGCATGGCTCTCGACCTTCGCCTCTCCTGAGTCCGTAAGGGAGTTGTAGCGATGAGACAAGACAGTAACTACTACCAATTGAATACCATGAAAAAGGGGGTAAATATATATATATATATATATATATACTTGACTCAGTTACAGAACCCATTACCCTTTATGGTTGTGAGGTCTGTCACCAACCAAGAATTCACTAAATGGGACAAACACCAAATTGAGACTGCATGCAGAATTCTGCAAAAATATCCTCTGTGTACAACGTAAAACACCAAATAATGCATGCAGAGCAGAATTAGGCCGATACCCGCTAAAATCCAGAAAAGAGTCGTTAAATTCTACAACCACCTAAAAGGAAGCGATTCCCAAACCTTCCATAACAAAGTCAGAAATGTACCTGGAGAAGTGCCCGCTAAGCAAGCTGGTCCTGGGGCTCTGTTCACAAACACAAACAGACCCCACAGAGCCTCAGGACAGCAACATAATTAGATCCAACCAAAGCATGAGAAATCAAAAATAGAATTACTTGACACATTGGAAAGAATTTACAAAAAACAGAGCAAACTAGAAGACTATTTGGTACCTGACCATTGTGACTGACCCTAAATTAAGGAAAGATTTGACTATGTACAGAATCAGTGAGCATAGGCTTGCTACTGAGAAAGGCCACTGAAGGAACGCCTGGCTCTCAAGAGAAGACATGCTTTGTGTCACGCCCTGACCGTAGAGTTCTTTTTTTCTCTATGTTTGGTTGGTCAGGGTGTGACTCGGGTGGGAAACTCTATGTTCCTTGTTTCTATGTTTTGGCCGGGTATGGTTCTCAATCAGGGACAGCTGTCTATCGTTGTCTCTGATTGGGAATCATACTTAGGCAGCCTTTTTTTCCTTTTGTATTTGTGGGTAGTTGTCTTTGTTAGTGGCCTGTAAAAGCCCTAGTAAGCTTCACATTACGTTTTGTTGTTTATTGTTTTGTTGGCGACATTTAAAGAAATAAAGAGAAAATGTACACTCTCCGCGCTGCACCTTGGTCCAGACAGCGATCGTGACACTTTGTGCACACTACCCACAAAATGAGATGGAAACTGAGTGGCACTTCCTAACCTCCTGCCAAATATAGGACCATGTTAGAGACACATATTTCCCCCAGATTACACAGACCTACAAAGAATTCGAAAACAAATCCAATTTTGATAAACTCCTATATCTATTGTGTGAAATACCACAGTGTGCAATCACAGCAGAAAGATTTGTGACCTGTTGCCAGAAGAAAAGGGCAACCAGTGAAGAACAAACACCATTGTAAATACAACCCATATTTATGTTGATTTATTTTCCCTTCTGTACTTTAACTATTTGCACATCATTACAACACTGTATATAGACAAAATATGACATTAGAAATGTCTGTATTCTTTTGGAACTTTTTTGAGTGTCATTTTGTATTGTTTATTTTGCTTTTGTTTATTATCTATTTCACTTCATTGAAATAAATTGACATTTAATTGAGAGAGAGAGAGAGATGGAGGGAGGGAGACTGGGAGAGAGAGAGATGGAGGGAGAGAGAGAGAGAGACTGAGAGAGAGAGAGAGTGAGAGAGAGAGACAGAGAAAAAGAGAGAGGTCATCCACTGTGGCGGCCAATGAGGGCCGGGGGATGTCATACATCATAACCCATCATGCCTCACTCACGACACATCTTCTTTATCTTACTTTAGGGCCCTCTGTCACTCTGGCAATGTCATCTCTAACTTCACCACTACCAAAAGGGCACACTATTTTTTCTCTAGACTTCAGCACTACCAAAAGGCAGACTGTTTTTTTGTCCCTTTTAAAAGAGACAGACATGAAAAGAAACCTGATAACGTCTAAAGAACTGTACTAACAGCCAGGGTAGAATACATGACATTAGCACGGCTTGTACACGGCTCACTAATGAATATAGTGAAGTATTACAGGCACGTAGGAGGGAGGGTTGGGGAAGGACGGGAGTCCAGTCCTGGCTGTGTATTTGTACCTGAGGAGGGTGTCATTGGGGCAGCCACCAGACCGTTGACGTTGAAAGCTGCCATTTGCTGCATTTGTGCCGCAGCGATGGCTGCCATGGGGTTCAGATACGAGTTCTGGGTCGCCGCCATTAGCGCTGCTTGCTGTTGCATCATCTGCTGTGGCATTGAAGAGAGAGAGAGAGGAAGAGGGGGGGGGTGAGGGAAAGAGGAGGGAGAGGGAGGCAGTGGAAGAGATGAGGGAGGGAGACGGTGAGAGGGGGGAAAGGGAGACGGGGAGAGAGAGAGGCAGGGTGAAATCGCCGCAGGACGAGGGGCATGTTTACTTTCACATCACTGTTTGCTTGGCCATGTTGTTGAATAGACAGGTCTCTGTTGCCCCGGAGCCCTGCTACTTAACAACACTGCTGCTTTACAGGGCTGCTGCTCATTACAAACAACATATAACGCATTATAATGAGATGAAGCTAGAGGGCCGACAGACAGACAGACAGACAGACAGACAGACAGACAGACAGACAGACAGATTGCTTTACTCTGTGTGACTGGGTGATTCTCACCTGGCAGGGCGAGCTGTTAGTTACAGTGTGAGTGCAAACTCTACAGTTTCCAAACTTGAGGAGATGTTAACTTCAGGTGTGAACGTAGGTAGACAGAGTGTGTATGGCAAGCTATCAGGAGGAGCCGTGACTCGCATGCGCAGAGTGTAAAAGCTCACCGTCTCCTCCCCCGTGGAGCCGAGACTTACAGCGTGAGAGTAGGCGCCATAGGCCCCAAACTGGATGGTCATGGGGCTGAAGATGCCAAGCTGGCCCGCCATCTGATGCATCCTACGCAGGGTCCGCTCCTTGTCCGTGTCGGCAAACTTCACCACCAGGCTGGAGGACGCCCCCTGGGGATACCCACACTGCAATCAGTCAAGACAACACTCATCTCAGCAATGGACAGACACACACCACCCTCAGTCAAGACAACACTCATCTCAGCAATGGACAGACACACACCACACTCAGTCAAGACACGTACCTCAATGACTACGCATGCACACACCTCGACGCAGGACACCACACGTACTCATGCACACACCATACTGAGTCATGACCACACACACTACACCAGACACACACACTACACAACACCAGACACATACCACACAATACCAGACACACACCACACAAGGTCTGGGCGGACTATTTCATATTAGTGCATATTTTAAATGACTCCAATCTGAGCTGTGTAGAGACAGTGGGAATAGTAGATGATCTGTGGGTTTAGTAAAATTTTGACTACTAGTGTACACACAGAGTGTACAAAACATTAAGAACACCTTTCCATGACAGACTGACCAGGTGAATCCAGGTGAAAGCTATGAACCCTTATTGATGTCACTTGTTAAATCCACTTCAATCAGTGTAGAAGAAGGGGAGGAGACAGGTTAAAGAAGGATTTTTAAGCCTTGAGACGATTGAGACATGGATTGTGTATGTGTGAATGGGCAAGGCAAAAGATTCTAAGTGCCTTTGAACGGGGTATGTTAGTAGGTGCCAGGTGCACCGGTTTGTGTCAAGAACGGCAACAGTTTCCCCTGTGTATCAAGAATGGTCCACCACCCAAAGGACATCAAGCCAACTTGATACAACTGTGGGAAGCATTGGAGTCAACATGGGCCAGCATCCCTGTAGAACGCTTTCGACACGTTGTGGAGTCCACGTCCCGACGAATTGAGGCTGTTCTGCAACTCAATATTAGGAAGGTGTTCCTAATGTTTGTTATACTCAGTGTACATTGGAGTCAACTGTGGTCCTTAGTGTGGTCCCAGAGGAGCCCCAGTCCCCCTCCCGCCGCTCAACTGAATACGATACTCCATAATGAGGTCTGACTGGAGCCTTTGGCGTGCACAGGGAGAGGTATTGACTAATGACAGTGCCTTATGGCAGATATAGTGCTGTATTGATGTCTGTGCTTCTGAGTTTGGATCCAATTAAATCATTTGAGAGACAGAGACCAGAGTCAGTTCTTCATATGACGTCCAGGGAAAGGAGAGGAGAGAGGAGAGAGGAGAGAGGAGAGAGGAGAGGAGAGAGGAGAGAGGAGAGAGAGAGGAGAGAGGAGAGAGGAGAGAGGAGAGAGGAGAGGAGAGAGGAGAGAGGAGAGAGGAGAGAGGAGAGAGGAGAGAAGAGAGAGGAGAGGAGGCTGCCAGACAGGCAGAGAGACAGACACAGAAAGCCTCAGACACTGTCAAGAGGCCCAGATCCTATTTAATTCCAGCCAGTGCACGCTGCGCTGAGAGAGAGATACCCAGGAACTGCTGCTGCGGTTGCACCCAGGAAAGGTCAGAAGGACACAGGCAGCCAGGGGGAAGTCAGGATGTGATTAGTCAGATCAGAAAAGCAAAGACACAGGGAGAGAAAAGGACTCCATAATCATGACTTGTATTCATCTTTCATATAATGTGTCATCTTGACAAGTTCAGCACAAATGCCTACTTTGATTTGTATTTTGATTACAATGTTTCCTTGCACAGTACAAATCAAAAAGAGATGGAAACTACAGGGAGACAGAGAGAGATGAGGACTTGTGTGTGTGTGTGTGTGTGTGTGTGTGTGTGTGTGTGTGTGTGTGTGTGTGTGTGTGTGTGTGTGTGTGTGTGTGTGTGTGTGTGTGTGTGTGTGTGTGTGTGTGTGTGTGTGTGTGTGTGTGTGTGTGTGTGTGTGTGTGTGTGTGTGTGTGTGTGCGCATGTGTGTGTGCATGTGTGTGTGTCAACAGCCAGAATGTACCCTCTACTGGGTCTCAAAAACAAAAGGCTAGAACCCAGCCCAAGCAACTCTCCAGTGGTGCTTGAAGGGGGTCCGCCTCAAAAAGCAAAACAGAACAAAGACAAAGTCCCCCTTAAAAACAAAGAAACAAACAAACTGCCTCACGCGGTGAATGCGAATGCAGTGAGTGAGTGTTGAGCCCATCCACCAATAGCGGTGTTTGTGTCTCCTGCACTGTGCTGTAGAGGCTGGGTGGGTGTTGGGAGGGGTGTCAGCCTGCACCCTGGGGGGACAGTTGGTGTCATATTGGATTCTTCCTGTCAGAGGAGCCAGCCCTCTTCAGCCCTGCACCTGCCAGCCAGCGCCTCACCTCAGGCCAAGGGGGACCCATCTGGTTCTGTTCCCAAGATGCCATTTCAATTAGCTGAATCAATATGGCGGAGTACCGCTCTAATGGTACACTGTTTTGTCCTTTCTAATTTCATTTCATTTCCTTCCCACCCCCTGACCTTTCACTGTTCTTTCCCTATCTTCTGCTGGGGCTGGTGGAGGGACGGGACTGTCGGTTTTAATGAGGTCTGCGCTGAGCAAACATATCCCTCCAGCGCCTCTCCGACCGGTCGCACCGCGCCTCTGCACTGCCCTCGCTTCCCACTTTTCCTTTAGCAGAGCGAGGGGCTGGCACTTAGATCACATTCATTTTCTGATTTATGTAGCTGTGTATTCCTTTATCTATTTATAACCATTTTTCATTAACCATTCTTCATTTATTCATGAAGAACACATTGTGAGCAGCAAGAAGAAGGCTTGGGAGGGGAGAGCTCCGGGCAGCCTCTACTCAAAGCACTGTGACTCAGGACTCACTGACCCAAGCTAGGCTGGGCTGGTTTCTCCCTGCCTGCATAGTGCAGAGTAGAGTATCAGGGAGCAAGAAACAGTCTGCAGAGCCAGCCTAAAGTAGTACTAAAACTGAAACACTACCACAGCTCCTATTCACTATGGTACTGGAGAGAGAACAAGCTGTGCTGGGCTTAGCATCTCATACTCTCAAAGAATTCCCTAAATCAGAATTGGTTCTTCACTCTATCTATAAAATATCTAGTGTCAGAACAAAGGATTTCATACCTTCTACTTCCTGTTATTCTACCTGATACATCCTGACTGGATCTCCAGCCCGATCTCTAGGAGAGACAGGGGACTTCAGAGGAAGAATTCACTAGAGGGGATCAGAGGACGTCATCCATCTGAAATGAACTGGGAATAATTCAGCCACTAGATGGAAAGCAGCTTTTTTCTCTCTCTCTCTCTCTCTCTCTCTCTCTCTCTCTCTCTCTCTCTCTCTCTCTCTCTCTCTCTCTCTCTCTCTCTCTCTCTCTCTCTCTCTCTCTCTCCTCATCTCCATCTCTCTCCTTTCTCTCTCTATTCTCTGTCTCTCTATTCTCTCTCTCTCTCCCCATCTCCATCTCTCTCCTTTCACTCTCTATATTCTCTGTCTCTCTCTATTCTCTGTCTCTCTCCCCATCTCCATCTCTCTCCTTTCTCTCTCTATTCTCTGTCTCTCTCCCAGCAGAAAATCATAACCTGACAAACAAACAAAAATAATAACCTCCAACGGCATGACTCCTATCTCGAAAGAAAATGAATTCAGTGAGGGGCAACAGGGAGCCTTCACTTTTGATGGGTACAGCTGAGGAATTTGCCACAGGTTCAATAACTCATCTAATTTTGAGAACAACACACTTGACTTGTGAAAAACTCACACTGGATGTTGTGTACGGGGCCAAAACCAAGAAGAAGACAAAAGAAGGAAATGTAATTGAGGGATTAGAAATAAGCCACAAGAGTGAAACGCCATTCTGTTTTTATCTGCTCATAGCCCTGATATGAAGTCACTGGTGTAAAGTGGGTACTATACAGACATGTAAACACACACTCAGACTTTATCCTCAGCAGAAGCTTATGACGACACAATATGGGAAATAGTGTGTGGAAGCCTGTCTTAACAGAATACTAATGACAAACCATTACTTTACTATCATAATGGCAACCATGTAGACCGTTTTTAAAAGGAAATTACTTCTGAAATTCTATGTTTATCTGTAATCATTCACCTTCTATACTTCATGGACATAGCAAGAATTCCAGTCTCCTCAATATGATGTCAAACAGGGAATGCTTTGTAAGCTATTGCACTAAAATAGTCCTCTAAACCCTGGTTCAGTGACATTATTGGGCTCCATCCTTGCTGATAGGGTTCAACCCAAAGCCGTAAATGAGATAATCAAATTGAAGATAACAAGTTTGTCCAGTAATTGGATGAGGCCTCCATGTGGGCCTCCAGTTCAACTCCTGTTGAACCGGTCTCTCCACATATTCCCGTGGGCCTGATGGGAGGTATGTGTCTCATTAGTCTGTCTGTCTTTTTGTCTGCATTGGTCCGTACTGTCCATCAGTGACATTGCAACATGACCTACCCACGACACTCACCCACTTTAACAACACACACAAACACACCATTAAAATACACACACAGTGTAAGCGATCTCAAGCAATAAAAGTGTATCTTCTCGTACTTGTATCTGTGTTAGAAATTCTATCATGCTTTCATCCAGCGTAGGAGAGAGTGAGAGAGAGAGTGAGAGAGAGAGTGAGAGAGACAGAGACAGAGAGAAAGAGCGATAGAGAGAGAGTGACAGAGAGGGAGATGTATAGATCGATAGAGAGAGACAGAGAGACAGAGAGACAGAGAGAGACAGCGAGAGAGAGAGAGAGACAGAGTGAGAGAGACAGTGAGAGAGAGAGTGCGAGAGAGTGACAGAGAGAGAGAGACAGTGAGAACGACAGAGGGATTGAGAGAGAGTGACAGAGAGAAAGAAAGAGAGAGAGAGAGAGCGAGAGAGAGAGGGAGAGAGAGAGTATTATGTGTCATGCTCTCTAGCTTTATGTTATCTCTCATTAATCTGGCTCTCCACTACCTCTCTTTCTCTCCCTTCTCTCCTCTCACACACTGTCTCACTCCTGCCAACACTAGTGAGCTCAGCAGGCCCTGTCACCGCCGGTGCGACACAGAACACGGCCATGTCTGCAATTTGCTGGGTGCTGTCTGCCCCCGGCTCTGCCATTTGAAGCCCTGCCACCTGTGTCTCCCCCTTTTTTCGTTCTCTTTTGCTCTCTCTCGCTCTCTCTCCACAGCCTTAATTCAACAGCTGAACCAAGAGAGCGTCGGCCTGTTTGGAGCCTGATTACCTTTTAAGTTCAATTAGGGGCACCTGCAATCTGCATCAATTAAAGGCCTGACCTGATCTATCAGCCGCTGCCCTTCGGTGGCGTCCCTCGCCCTTTCCCTTCATTACCATGGCTTTCATTACCACCCAATGTATTTTGGTCTGTGCAGGTATTATTTACGGCCGGGTGTGGCTGCCAGCTAACACAGATGCTCTAGAGTTGAACATTAAGAGAGAGCTCTTTGTGCGAGACTGGTCCAGACCCCACAGCTGGCAGTAGGTTAGAGAGCCTCTCTGGATCCTGCCTCCTGTTAGTCGGTTGTTGACGACATGTGGCACTGATATTATCCAAATTAACTGCATCCCCCTAGGTATCAAAGCCTTATCTCGGTACTAATGGCCACCTTGCCTATTAATCTGACTGGGACTTGGACGTAGGATATAGAAGTAACAGGTGCAGGGGTAGTGGGAGAGATATGGATAATATAGATTATGAATGAGCTTCTGGTTGGCTCTGGATACAACTCCGGGTCTGTTTGGGGCTCCATATGTCGCTTGGACAGTTCATCTGTCGTGGAGCAGCACTCAAGTGGTTTAGCTGGCTTTGGTACTGACCCTGTGTTACTGCAGGCTGGGCAGGGCAGGGGCTCAGCGCAGCAACAGACACACACCCAAAGTTAGAGTAGTTGTGTTTTTCCCCCCCTCCCTAAGCTTGTGACTTCTAATGCTATTGGAAAACGTGTCAGACAGCATCAGTAAGGGAAGTATGTGTAAATGACATCCGGCTTCCAGGACACTATCCTGTTGCCAGAGAGCTGAAGTAAATATTTATAGCAAGACATCAATGGAGTGTATGAACTTAAGGTGTCTGCCAGGGACTGTGAATCTAAAATATGCATTGAGATTCTGTGTTATTCATCATCTTCCCTTAGTAAAACATGTTTAATGATGGCCTTTACATGCCAGATAACAAGCATAACAACCCCAATTTGTAATTACTGCAGTTTGACAGGAGTTGCAGGATATCCAATAATTAGGATGATTCCCAGCATGTTGGGTAGGAGGAGATGTTTGTGTTTAGAGAATTACAGCATGATACTGTAAAACACTTTGGTTCCACGGTTTATTCTCTACTATCGTGGCCTCAAATGAATCGTCCAAGCATGCTTGCTACAAAACCTACGACTATAAAGGTAATAACTAGTCTCCTAAGACTCGTAAGTTGTGCTAGTATATTGCATTTTCTAATTAAATACGCTGAAAGATAAGCTCTGTGTGAATGTTGTGTTTTTAGACTGAAGGAGAATTCATTATTGATTATTTTCCTCTACGGAAAAGTACCTCCCAATGAGTGTGCACTAAATCAATTATTACACTTTTGATTTCAGATATTTTTCAGAGACGATTTCCATATTTGAGCATGAAATAATATGAATCTTGAAAAGCTGCATCATTTCTGTTGCATATATGTTAGGACACACATAATGTATACTATTCATATGTCATTACAAAATGATTTCTATAGATACAGACTGGTAAAAAGGTACAATAGATATGAGAGGAGATATACAGGCGTAGGATCGTAATTTGACCAGTTTCTCACAGCAGGAGTAACCCTGCAGCAACAGGAAATGTGAATTATTGTGTGGATTATAATAAACTGACAGTTTTGTAGGGGTTGATAAATTGTTAGTTACGGCAAATCAAGCCAGACGTTTTAAATTCAAAATTACAAACTTTAGAAGCCTTTTTAAACCTTGAATAAACTACAAGTTAGCATTTCCTGCTGTGCATGAAATATCCTGCAACAGGGTGAGCAAATTACGATCCGACAACTGATCCAATAATATATACAGCATATTCAATGACAAGACATATATTATATGCTGCACATACATACAGTAGTGCAATGTGAAAAGTTGGATGCTGACTGTGATTATTTTGTGACAATTAATAAATGCTAAGAAAGTCTAGGTGAAAGTTTTATGTGTGAATGTATTATTTGAAAGCTTTAGGAAGGGCGGCTATGCCGTCAATGTTCTATACAGTATGTGCGAATACCCATTTTGTATACTGTACGAGTATCGAAGCCGTGTGTGTGTGTGCGTGTAACACGGTTATACTCACTGGCATGGTCTGTCCACCGTGCAGGCTGTTGATGGCCGCCTGTGCTTCTGCGTGGCTGGAGAACTTGACAAAGGCACAGCCTGTACACATGCGCGCCCACACCGACAGACAGTCAGGGTGGGAGGGAGGAGAGAGAGAGAGAGAGAGAGAGAGAGAGAGAGAGAGAGAGAGAGAGAGAGAGGGTGGGAGGGAGGAGAGAGAGAGAGAGAGAGAGAGAGAGAGAGAGAGAGAGAGAGAGAGAGAGATTAGAGAGAGAGAGAGAGAGAGAGAGATGTAGAGAGAGAGAGAGAGAGAGAGAGAGAGAGAGAGAGAGAGAGAGAGAGAGAGAGAGAGAGAGAGAGAGAGAGAGAGAGAGAGAGAGAGAGAGAGAGAGAGAGAGAGAGAGAGAGAGAGAGAGAGAGAGAGAGAGAGCAGGCAAAAACATTCATTACCATTATTTTCATGTTATCTAGTTTGTTAATGTATTCTGCCATTTGTGTTTTCAGTGCATAACTCTGAATAAATCATTCTAATTGTAGTGTAGGCGTTAGCTGCATGGAACATCCTGTCCCTCGCCCATTTCTAATTCCACCCCTCTACGCCGGAGCACAGGAGCAACAGCATCTACCACCGAGCCTTGGTTGTGATTATTCATCTGTTTAATATTTACACATTGTGATCTGTGTGCAGTCTATCATAAAACAGATTATGATGACAAAGGCAGAGTATTATAATATGCCTATCTGCCAGTATCTTTGCTTGTGTATAATTTTCTACTAAGGGCTTTGCTCAAGGGGCATTCAAATCATCTTAAATCTGTTGCCTGGCTTATGCAAAAATCTACAGGAACAGACAAAAAAAACTGAAGGTAACATTCTAGGGGTTTTCAATTAATTAACTTCTGCTTTCAATCAACATAATATATTAAACAAGATTAACGTATAAAAATGTATGCCCATGATCAAAAACAAACCCACAAATATGTAGCTATTCCAAGGATAAAGTGTTTAAACATATTCTGATCTGTCAAAATGTACATGTTTATTGAGGGAGAGATAATAAAACAGAAAAAATTATGCAAAATAAAGAAAGTGTTGTACTGTATAAAAGTGTTGTACTGTTTAAAAGTGTTGTACTGTACTGTTTAAAAGTGTTGTACTGTATAAAAGTGTTGTACTGTATAAAAGTGTTGTACTGTTTAAAAGTGTTGTACTGTATAAAAGTGTTGTACTGTTTAAAAGTGTTGTACTGTATAAAAGTGTTGTACTGTTTAAAAGTGTTGTACTGTATAAAAGTGTTGTACTGTTTAAAAGTGTTGTACTGTTTAAAAGTGTTGTACTGTTTAAAAGTGTTGTACTGTATAAAGGTGTTGTACTGTTTAAACATGTTTTACTGTTTAAAAGTGTTGTACTGTTTAAAAGTGTTGTACTGTTTAAAAGTGTTGTACTGTTTAAAAGTGTTGTACTGTATAAAAGTGTGTACTGTACTGTATAAAAGTGTTGTACTGTATAAAAGTGTTGTACTGTTTAAAAGTGTTGTACTGTATAAAAGTGTTGTACTGTATAAAAGTGTTGTACTGTACTGTTTAAAAGTGTTGCAAAAAAGTGTTGTACTGTATAAAAGTGTTGTACTGTATAAAAGTGTTGTACTGTTTAAAAGTGTTGAACTGTATAAAAGTGTTGTACTGTATAAAAGTGTTGTACTGTTTAAAAGTGTTGTACTGTATAAAAGTGTTGTACTGTATAAAAGTGTTGAACTGTATAAAAGTGTTGTACTGTATAAAAGTGTTGTACTGTATAAAATGTTTTACTGTTGAACTGTTATAAAAGTGTTGTACTGTATAAAAGTGTTGAACTGTATAAAAGTGTTGTACTGTATAAAAGTGTTGTACTGTACTGTAAAAGTGTACTGTATAACTGTATAAAAGTGTTGTACTGTTTAAAAGTGTTGTACTGTATAAAAGTGTTGAACTGTATAAAAGTGTTGAACTGTATAAAAGTGTTGTACTGTATAAAAGTGTTGTACTGTATAAAAGTGTTGTACTGTATAAAAGTGTTGTACTGTATAAAAGTGTTGAACTGTATAAAAGTGTTGTACTGTATAAAAGTGTTGTACTGTATAAAAGTGTTGAACTGTTTAAAAGTGTTGTACTGTATAAAAGTGTTGTACTGTATAAAAGTGTTTTACTGTTTAAAAGTGTTGTACTGTATAAAAGTGTTTTACTGTTTAAAAGTGTTGTACTGTATAAAAGTGTAATACCGTTTTTAAAAGTGATTTACTGTATATTTAAATGAGCCTATATTGAGCACTTTAACTTCCATAGGTGCATTTTACTGCAGGCTTCATCCCAGTCATATTATGCTCAACGGTTTCTTCTAGTTTAGACTCCTTCATACTCCTGTCTTCTGGAGGCAGCTCGTGTCTGGTTACTAGATAGCTAATTAACTACATAGGTAATTAACTCATCTGGATTCATATGGACCTTTCTTACCGGAGCAGAACCAGTGTGTAAGGCAGACAGCGTTTTCCGAGCTTTTAAAAACTGCTGATACCCGTTTAGAAAGCTTTCAACAATCCAATTAGAAGTGTTTATATACATTTATTCATCATCAATTCCCCGCAGGGGCACAGATGATTCATTTAAATTACAATGGCTGATAGCTACACCCAAGAGAAACACAGCCAGACAGCCCATTCACTTAGGCATTCTAAAACAGCCATCCAGCAGCCCAATGTAGACAAATGAATCATTTCCTCAACCAAATCAAATGTGGCCAAGGATGGAGTTACATACACTGGCTGCATATAAACAGTTTCCCCCTGTCACCATGGCAATCTGTGCTCCATCAACATGATCAATGTTGTATGTAGAGATGTGAAAATGTGATTCTAATGTAACATAATGTTTTCTAAACCTAAATGTGAACTCTAATGACGGCTACGAGTATAAGTTAGTGTGTGTTCAGACCAGATGCTATATAAAGGCAGGAGACATGACTAAAAAGTGGTTGGTAGACAAGTCACAAAGGGCTTTGATTTCACCGTGGCCCCCTTGCTCTCCCTTCTCTGGCACTCCCCTCTGCTTTGGAAGCTAAAGGTCCCTTTTTCCTCCAACTGGAGCGAGGGAGGGAGGCAGCAGCCGTCTGGGGGAACGTTTGATTGTACGCCTCTGTTTGAGGGAACAAAAACGTTTAACCTTTGTAGTGGAAATAATAAAGGGAGAGTTTGTTCTGGAAACTCAAAGAGCCCAGCTTTCGTTTCCAGCTCCTAGATGGTATACTGTTGGTTATCTCCCTCCATCCCCAACATCCACCTAACAAGGCTGGCCCTGGCAGTGATTAAGCCCTGGTATCCTGGCTCAGCTCAGCCCAACTGGAGGCAGGGCAGGCTGAGAGTCGCTGCGCTCGGCAAACAACATGCATTTAAACACATGGGGCTCTCAACGCCCCCCACTGACTGAGGCAGCGAATGTAGCGGTGTGTGTATAGCCTTGCTTTCCCTGACCTAGAAAAAAAAACCTGGATAGGTTTAGGACCCGGAGCATGAAGTTCTCTAAAGAATTGGAAGTGAAGCTAGACTCATAAATTGTAGTGCGCAGTCAGTCAAGGTTTTTGAATGTGATGGTTGAGAATAGGAAGAAGGAAAAAAAGAAGAAGAAAAAAAGACTGCATTACTTTCAAGCTAGCTGGAGGTTCTGTGCTGCCTTTTGACTTCCTGGAGAAAATAATATGTATGCATGAATTCCATCAGGCAGAATGGATGACATTTATAACACAACTTAATTATAGACCTAAAAGCCATCTCTCTGATATTCCTGACAATTCCTCGCTCCATTCAACTCTGGCAGCAAGTGTTTCACTTTGAGAGTACTTTGAGCAGGGCTGCCATACAGAGATGGATGTCAAACATCTTGGCCTTTTTATTGGGTTGAAAAGACGCTGAAAGCCTCCGAGTGGCATACATTTACATCAACAGGGGACAAAGGCTCCATAATGGAATAGAGAGCACTGTCAATTTCAAGATCTGTTTCATTTGACTGATGGGACCATGTCTAGTGGTACTGTGGTTGCCAAAGTGATTTGTCTCCTTAACGATGCCATGGGATTGTTGCACAACTGGCTCTGGTCGGAGCAGTCAGTCAAACCCTTCTCTCAGTCACCTGGGGGCCAAACAACTGGGACAGTCTGTAAGTAACAGACAACACCTATGCTTATGGTACACCACTACAGATCTTAGCACAACAATGAGAGAGATATAAAGCAAGATGAAGAAAAGAGCTGGTGATGTGAAACTGGTGATGAGAAGGGTATAGAGAGTAGTATCGAGAGAAGAGAGGAGCGCTACAGTGGCTGGCAAATGAGTGAAAGAGAGAAGGAGTGAACGAGGGAGCACACTGGTTCCCGTTTGACCCAGCAGGAGCACACAGCACTGGGCTTATTTCATTTTGTGGGTTGTCAATCAGAGCCAGGCAGGCAGCGGGAGCGGCCCGGGAAGAGGGAGCAGGGAGCAGGGAGCAGGGAGCAGGGAGCAGGGAGCAGGGAGCAGGGAGCAGGGAGCAGGGAGCAGGGAGCAGGCCTTTGGGCAACGCAGAGCAATCGAGCCCGGATCAACAGAGAGCAGAGCAGATGTTCACACCGATAGTCACATGGCTCATTATAGCCAGCCTTTCTCTTGAATGTACTTGGAAGCTGCACATTATCAAACCTCCCACCTTCTCACACATCTATTTCACACATTCAGCCATTTAATATAGGAGTATAAATCACAGGCAACAGAAAGAGAGATACAGAGAGAGAGTGCGAGGTAGGGGAGAGAGAGAGAGAGAGAGAGAGAGAGAGAGAGAGAGAGAGAGAGAGAGAGAGAGAGCACCCCAACGCTCGCTGCTTATCAGAGGAAGTAACAAAGCTTGTGAACTAGTATATGAGAGAGAACCATTAAAAAATAGGAGGAAGACACACTGCTGGCTAAGAACAATGCTTGAATCAAAAATCCATTGCCATCTTTCACTTCGTCATGATTCAATGGACTTCATAGCGTTTGGGCTGTTGTTGTGTTTCGGTAAATACTGCTCTACTGTTATTGTCGTGAGTGGCAGGCAGTGCTAAAATCCAGGGACAGACTGATTTATTTACAGTAGGACATCATTGTCCACAAACGTCTCTAGGGAGTGGTGACAGGGATGTGGGAAACAAACATAATTACACCCCTCCGCCTTTCTGATAACAGGAAGAGGAGGAGGTGTTTGCAATGTGTTTGTTGAGAACGAGTCTAGGGAAAGTGAATGGTGTTAGGAATGGGGACTACAAAGGGAGAGCTGGAGAAGGAGGGAGTGAAGAGCGAGAGGTGCGGAGAGAAAAGATAGATAGGTGAGAGGAAGGAGGTGTGATGCTATATGTGTAGGGGAGGTATACGGGGAAGGCGAGAGAAAAAAGTGGAAAGGGATCTACAGAACAGTAAGGGGAAGGTATGGCCAGGGGAGAAGAGGAGGGTGAGCTAAGGAGTGGATGAGAGTGGGAAGAAGACAGGTGAAGTAAGGGAATATATAGAGGTAGAGAGAGAGGGAGGAGAAGGAGAGATTCGAGTGAGAGAGGAAGAAAGGGGCGAGTAGAGAGCGAGAAACAGCGGGAAGGAGACAGGTGAAGTGAGGGAATATACAGGGGGAGAGAGAGGGAGGAGGAGAAGGAGAGAGACTAGAGATGAGAGGGAGAAAGTGGGAATAGAGGGAGAGAGAGTGTGTGAGAGAGAAAGAGAAGGGGAGAAAGAGGGGAGTGAAGAGCAATAGACAGTGGGAAGGAGACAGATAAGAAGAGAGGGAGTAAAGAGGCATGGAGGAAGTGAGGTGTGTGGGCAGGCGCTGACCCTTACTGGCCCCATCAGGCCCTCTCAGGACGGTGCACTCCTCGATCTGGCCGAAGGTCTCAAAGAGCCGCCGGACGTCCTCCTCGCTCTGCTGCTTCCCAAGCATCCCCACAAACAGCTTCCTGTCTTCTGGAGGGAAACCGGGGGAGAGGAGGAGAGGAGGGAAAGAAAGAAGGAGAGAGAACACAAACAAATGCTACAGCTGATGGCACCGTTCTGCTGAGTCTGTGAGGATCACCTCAGCAGGAAACTCAAAACACTCCCTGTCATCATCAGGCACACTGGTGTGTTCTGTTGTTGTTGTTGTTGTTGTGTGGTTTCCCTGGGAGGAAGACATGTTCCTGTCTCCACTGAACTATTCTAGTAGATAGAGCTGCCTGTAGTGTCTGGGTGATGTTTGATACAGATGTTGTTTGGAGTGCTGTTACTGTCAAGCAGCAGTAATACATGAAGATAAGAGCTCCAGTATAGCATAGTAGTGTATATAGTATACAGTGTATAGTGTTCCCTGGGTTGTGTGTTGTACAGCTGTATCCTGTGTTGACCGATACCCTCCCCTCCCTCGCCCGCTTTGACACGGCTAGTCCCGCTGGCCAGAAAGGGGCGCTGTGACTACGATGTATGGCTTCTATACCTCCAGATCTGGCCAGTCAGATGGGAGGATTTTTCTAATTAATCTCACCTGGCATTAGACAGAACATTCATCTTCTTTACCTTCTTCTACATTATGCATTTCCTATTCGACTGTGTTGTGGAATGGAATGACTACTAGCAAGAACCCATCCCCAGAACTGATGGAACGTGGCAGGGAGAGGAAGACGAGTTTATTGGAAACGACTCTGTTGATCTTCAGCGTGAGTCATTTGACCACGTTGGGGAGGGAGTGGTGGGTGTGGAAGGCGAGGGGCGAGAGCATCACCTGGCCCTGGACAGATGTGACACCTCCTGTACCTGCCAGGTACCATTAGACACAGTTGTTCTAAAAATAAAGCTGGGGGGAACCTCAGATCCTGTTACATTCCTGTAAAGTTAAAATGCTCCCCGCTTCAACACACAAATGAGCACATGCATAATCAGTATGCCCTGCCTGCCTGCCTGCCCGACGGCGTGCCGCTCTTACTATAGCTGGAGGTGTCTGAGCTTTATCTTAAAGTGGAAGCCCTCTTGCTAGTCACGATCACGCTCATCTGGTCACGCCTCACACGGACCCAGCCATACAGGGAGTGTATTAGGCAGTGTGTATTAGGTAGTTTTTGAGTTGTTAGATTACTGCACTGTCGGAACTAGAAGCACAGGCATTTTGCTACACTCGCAATAGCATCTGCTAACCATGTGTATGTGATCAATTTGATTTGACTTGATACACTGACACAGCCTCACACGGACCCAGCCTCAAGTCTCAAACGTCATGACCACGGCCCCAGCCTCTCACTCCTACATGACCATCTGCTGTAATAACTGGCCTCACACATTCTCCTGCTCCTACACATTCATCTACGGTAGGGGCGGCAGGTAGCCTAGTGGTTAGAGTATTGGGCCGTGGTCATGACGTTTGAGATTTGTGGCTGGGTCCGTGTGAGGCTGTGTCAGTGTATCACATCAAATTAAATTGATCACATACACATGGTAACTGAAAGGTTGCTGGATCAAATCCCAGAGCTGGCAAGGTAGAAAATCTGTCGTTCTGCCCCTGAACAAGACACTTAACCCACTGTTTCCCAGTAGGCCAACATTGTAAATAAGAATTTGTTCTTAAAAAATACAGTAGTAACCGTCACACAGCCATCTCTCTACTCATTAAAGCTCCTCTATTTGGCCTGATAGGCCTGACGAGAACAGGGTACACAGTGTGTGGTCATGGGGACTGGCTGGATGGGGACTAGACCACGAGAGGACAGGATATGGGTCTCAGCCGGGATGCAGTCACAGCTTTCAGCTCACAGAACAGTCCAAGACAGGTGCTTGTCTGGAATGAGTCAGAGCAGAGGTGAGACTTGAGTGGCTCCTAGAACACACCTGACTCCATTTGGACTGTCTCTCTCTCTCTCTGTCATCATACGTTTCATTGGGGTGTCACTATCAGGCCTTAACGGTAGAAGTGCACTTTTACAGGCCTCCTGTGGTGTCTTAATGTTTTGGGACAAAGACTAATTTCCAACCGGGGCCGGAGGAGGTCTAATGATAGCTTTACAAGGCTAATTAACTAGCCATGAGTGAGGTAATGAACTTTTCAAACATGCAAACTGAAGAAATAGATGACACCCAGCAAAAGCGTTTACAGGAGAGTGAGAGCTCTTCTGAGCCCTCCTCTGGGAGGAGAATATTGAATTTGGAGCCGATATCTTTTCATTGCCTGACCTAAGCACTCTTCTCTTCTCCTCTCGCCGAGCCGGCCGGCCGGCCCACCGCACCGCACACCCTGGCCAGAGTATGAATCGCTATTAATTAGTCCATTTTGCACCTGTCTCCAAAGCAGCGCGTTATTGGATCTGCAGGGTTCCTCTACTCTTATGGCCACTCGGAGGCTTTTAAAGTGCATTTATGGTTATAAATAAATAACCAGCGATGCCCACTACTCTGCATAACAAGATGTCTAGCCTCCAGAACAGACTGAGAGAGTTATTCATAAAAGTGTGTGTAGGGGGAAAATCAATGAGAATACAGTTAATGTACAATCCTGCATTTACATCCAGACTCAAGTGAATGCTTCACTATGCAGAACACTTAGGATTTAACTGACATGGCGGGGCTACTTGACCCGACTGTCTGTCTGACCCCTCTCCTCCATACTTATCTATCACAGAGAGATCCTAGCCCTCTTACCCCTGTCTGTAAATGAGCCCTGCTATAACAGGTGATCTGTACTGTGAATGAGGCTCCACTCAGCACCCGCCCATGTAATCGACAAGGTCCTACCTCCCCACTGCTTTACATTGAAGCATAAGTGTCTGCATGAGAAACAGACATGGAGAGAGGTTGATAGCTACGTTTGTGTGCTACATTGTCCAACTGACTGCACACACACACACACACGCACACACGCACACACGCATGCACACGCACGCACGCACACACAGACAGACACACACACACACACACACACACAGTTACCCACACTATCCTCCACTCGTCTCTCTCTCCGCAGCTGTTCATTGCTTGACTGAAGGTAGGTGTAATTGTATGGGATATAGGGCTGTGTCAGTCTGAGATGGCATGTCCAGTCTGAGAGGGCATGTGGACTGCCCCATTTTAGGAATGCAAATAGAAGAGAAGATCAAAGTTATCAAAACACAACTGACATCTGACAATCGCTTGTCTCAGGAAGCCTTTTCATTCCAGCGCCCGGTGTATTAAAAATTAATGGATTTTGCACAGATGCCATATGCTGTCAAGATTGATGCTTCTCTCTCTGAATTAAAGTGTTACCTTTTGTTGTAGGGTGCAGTGTGTCTGGCTTGGTTCTTTATTTCCCTCCCTCTCTCTATGTCTTCCTCTCTTTCTCTCTCTCACTCACTCTCTTTCTCTCACCGGGTGGGGAATGAGCTGTTGAGAAACCTACTTAGCTAAGGTTTTTCCTTATGGTTGCAAGTAAATGCCACCCTAGAAACAATTAGTCTCATGCTCGACTAAAGTGTCAGTGGTTGACATGTTTTTTTTAATGCGGCCTCATTGCCATATCACTTGCTGCTCACGCAGAGCGTATGTGAGTGCTGTGCTCTGAAAGCACGGACAGCTGCACCCAACGATAAAAGATTCCTGCTCGGCCTCTGGGTGCATTTCAAATGCACAGGAATGTTTCAGGCAACACATCAGATGGGTTATGGTGCTGATGGGCTCATTATAGGACCTGACGCTGCATGGCACATGGCTGCTGCCTGAAAGGCTCTGCCATGGTGGGATCAGACCCCACTCTATAGCCTAGTCCCAGCCCTGCTCCTCAGCCTCATACCCCAGCCCTATATACAGCCCCCAGTACTGTAGCCCTACTGGTCTATTACAACCCAAGCACCAGCTTAGTTTCAATTCTGGGCCCATCCCTAGCTCCAGCCCTGCTCAGCCCTGTACCCCAGCTCTATATAAAAAACCCAGCTTCAGGCCCAGCTCCAGCTCCAGCCCCAGCTCAGGCTCAATCCAAAAACTCCATCCCCAGCTCCAGCCCTGTTCCTCAGCCCTATACCCCAGCTCTATATAAAGCCCCCAGCTCCATCCCCAGCTCCACCCCAGCTCCAGACCCAGCTCTATGCCCAGCTCCATCCCCAGCTCCCTACCCAGCTCCATGCCCAGCTCCAGCTCCAGTCCCAGCCCCCTACCCAGCTCCAGTTCCAGCCCCAAACCCCAGCTCCAACCCCAGCTCCAGCTCCCTACCCAGCTCCACCCCAGCTCCATACCCAGCTCCATACCCAGCTCCAGCTCCAGACCCAGCTCCATGCCCAGCTCCAGCTCCAGTCCCAGCCCCCTACCCAGCTCCAGTTCCAGCTCCAACCCCAGCTCCAACCCCAGCTCCGGCTCCAGCCTGTCCTGCTGTAATGCTGATGAAGATACATCTGACTGGCCCTGCCTCTGAGCAGACCCATAGTCTCTTTACTGATAGGCTTAATCTGATATATGCCAGAAGATTAATCAACATAGTGAGGCGGTAAATAGAATCAGCAAAAGGGAAGGAATATTCAAATTGTCACTGTATCAGGCATAATGATGGGATCCAGGCCTCCTGCTTGTAAATGCATTACTCATACTGCAAGAGCTGTCACTTTCATTTACTCAGAAGCACAAGGAAGGCCTTAAACCTTTCGTTGCGACTTTCAAAAACGATCACAGAACAACGGAAGAAATTTTGTGAAATTGCCTGTTCCAATTTCTGTCCAAATGTTTAAACGTAATTTATTTTTCCTAATATAATTTGGGTGTATGTTTTCTCGTGGCATGGTCCTATCATACAGACGCTGTAACCAAGCAATTTAATTTAATGCCCAGCCAACCTTGAGCTACTATGCTGTGTTCCCTGAACCTCTGACAAACTGGGTGTGTACCGCCCTGCCGGGCTCTTTCTGACTTTTCAGAGTTTTGCATGTTTCGTGTCCAAAGGCGGAGAGAGATCTTTTGGCTTCATTTGCATGTAAAGTGGAGCACGGTCCTCAGTGGGTGTTGAGGTGCCTCCAGACAGCCCCTCCCCAGCGGCCTGGCAGCCTGCTGCAACAGCCACACATCAGCCCTCACACTTCCCTATCTGCTGGGTGGGGCATGACAGCACAGCGCACAAGAGCTTGAGGTCCTGTCAATCTCTCACCTCCCAGACTGGGGTCATCCTTCAGAGACAAACGCTGAGACAAGGAAGCGCCCAGGCAAGGACGAACACAGAGCAAAAAAAAAAGGATAGCTCCTCAGGATGCCGTAGGGCCGAGTGCAACCCAGACAGAAACTACGAACCTTGATACGCGCTCTAGTCAAACTGAAACTATGTAAAGATACCAAGAGACTCTGATGATACATTATCAGGTAGATGCATACAGAATGGTGGAACTCTAATTCTACATTATTAGGAAGAAAGCATTCAGAGCGGTGGGACTTTAATGCTACATTCGCTTGGTAATTATTTAGGAAAAGGACACGTTGAAGAAGGGAGAGGTAAGCAAACAGGCAAATCTAGACAGAGAGGGAGACATTTAGCCGTCTCCAAGCCGTCCGTCGGTCCGGTGTGTTTCGTCTATTACAGAAGATAAACATAGACTTTAGAGCAGTGTTAACCAGCTCCAGTCCTCCAGGACCCCCAACAGACACATGTGTGTTGTAGCCCTGGACAACCACACCTGATTTAACTTGCCAACTAATCATCAAGAACTCAACAAGTCAAATCAGGTGAGTTTGTCTGGCAGGTGTGTTTGTCTGGGGCTACAACACAAATGTGTGCTGTTGGGGGTACTGGAGGACTGGAGCTGGTTGACACGGCTGTAGAGAGCATGGAGAGAGGACTAAAAGGTCAATGCGGACGGAGGTGCTTGTGTGTTAGAGAAGCGTAATAAGAGAATGTCTTCTCCTAGTAAATAAAGGGAGGGAGAGAGAGTGCTTGATACTGATCCACCATCCTCTCTCCATTCTACTACGGTGGCCATGGCTGGATGGCTACAGGAGGAGTGGGACCTGCAGCCTGCAGATTGTGTTTAGATAATGGCCATCTCCAATCATAGATAACATGGCTTCATCTTTTCTTCACAGACACAGCGGCAGACAAGGTCAGGGGGAAGAGATTCCTCGATGGAGAGGAGGAGATAAGGAAGGGGTGCTTCCCAAATGATTTAGTGCTGAGATTCGCCCAGCTACCCACATCACCCTCCGTTAGCTCCCTCTTCCTGCCGACCCCAACTCTCCGTCTCCCTCACTCCCTATTTTTCTCTCTGGACCTCGCTCTGTAGCCCTCTCTATCACTAGCTCTATCTCTCCCCTCTCTATCCACTTCCCCAGCCCCGTTTGGATTGAGGCAAATTGCTTGGGTTTAAAGTGGAGATATGAGACACTTTCCATTCAAGCACTGTCCACATAGCTTCCTCTTGTGCTTCCATTGTCTCGCTATATCTCCCAATTGAAATTATGACTTGATCAAGTTGAAAATAAAGGCTGGGTTGAAGCACAAGAGATAAAGATGGACTTGAAGGGAGAGGAGGGGAGTGGAGAGGGGTGCTGGTTGACTCAGAGCAGCAAAGTGACAATAGATTTCAAGTCTGAAAATCCTCCTCCCATCCCATTCTCCTATTCTATTTGATAATGCAAAGGAGAAATAAACAACCCATGAGTAATTCTAATAGACGGCCCAGACAATTAGTTTTCCTATCCACAATGGGCCAATAGATCTGTAGGATTATGCGCCGTCTGGTTCCACATTCAGTTCCTGTGCCAAACTTTTACTAGCGCTCCTGACACATCTCTATCCCTGGAGAGCGGACAGCTCTCTGGGGGAGGGGGAGGGAAGGAGGGAGAGGGAGGCAGGGGGGTGTATCAGCATATCTAAACCCACTAATGGGCCGCAATGCCTGCAGAAGCACGTAACCAAGACACCTTTTGTGACTCCTCATGACATGGGGGCAGAAGTCTCTGCGCAAGAGCTGGTCCCACTGCTAACCAGTCTACAGCTAGGGCCCTGGTGGGAATACTGTCTACCTGGCTGGGTCGGCCTCACTCTATCTACTCTGACAGAGACAGAGACAGAGACAGACAGAGACAGAGACACACACAGAGAGAGAGAGCGGGAGAGATGAATCCCTTTCCTACCCAGGGCTGTCTGTTTTCCTTTAAGTCGAGGCCAGTAAATCTCATTTCATTGTCAGCCGAGGCTACGCTTTACTTGTCTGCCCTGTCTGATGACTTCCTGTTGTCATTAACGCTCGATACTGTATCTATGTTGGGTCCTGGCTTGTCGTTGTGCTCACATTTCATTCAGCGCCACGTTGTGTCCTGTACCCTGTATGTCGTCCCCAACACAATGTTCCTGTGACAGAACTGGGATGGCTGGCATAGAGAGTCCTCTGTATTTCATTCACTCTGTCTGTATTTTTCCTCTTTCTCCCCCTCTCCTTTCTGGCTAGAGAAAGAGTAGTAATTGATATCGGGGCCCATCCATCCTCCCTCCCTTAAACCAGAGATCCAATTTATCTCCGTGAAAATGCCGATTGGCTCCCGCCCAGGTCTTGTCCGTCAGACTTTGCCTGTTTTTAGATGGCCGTTAATTAAAGTGGAGCCGTGACAAAAATAAGATCTCAATGGGAGAGTGAGTGTGTGTCAGGGAACAGGGAAATGGGCCGGCTGATTCACACATCTTGACCACGTAAATCACCAAACTGGCTCGTCTAATCTTACCCTGGCTGGCTGTGGTGTAACTCAAAAGGCTGGGATACACATAATGTATCTGACCCTCACAGTGTAGACGCACACTGGGTCAATTAGATGTAATTATGCCACATGTAAATCTGTAACTGGCTTAATCTGCATTAACCCCGATAATGTTACAAATGGCTTTGGAATGATCTAGTCAATCACACTGTCATTCTGGCTAGGGCCAAGCTGGCGGGTGGCTCTTCAGCTCTGTGTAAAAACCTTCATTCTGTTTTGTGATTTGGTGTCAAAGGCCTAAACCCAAAATCACGGCTCATTTATAAAAATGTCTGACTACTAACTACACTCTCTCCTCTGTCCATTTTATATGTTGTGAAAATAACAAATCTGAGTTGTACGATTGACCTGGCAGTACAAAGTAGATGGGTATGACTGTCCTGGTGTTGACTGGTAAAGCCTATTCAGGACCTCTGAAGTGTGGCTGTGTGGGGGTGAGGAGGGGGGAAGAGGAAGGATATGGAGGTGCATGGAAGGGGGGGTTGACTCTCAGTGGTACTCATCTGTAACCAGGCTGAGCTGTCACTCTGAGCACAGTGAGGAGGGATAGATCCCTACCCAGCCTCTCCTCCTCCCGCTCCTCACTCGACTTTGAACCTCCCAGAGTGACAGTGAACCTGACTCAGCCCCTCTCTGTTGGTCCGGCCCGGCACAGATGGGAAATCAATAGTGGCGAGTGACCTATATTAACGGCTACTCTGCAAACTCCCAGTGTGTCCCTACTGAGAGCAGAATATTCAGGTGTGCGGAGGAATGGAGGGTGGAGGGATGGAGGAGTGGAGAGAGGGGTGAAGGGGTGAAGGGGTGAAGGGAGGGAAGGAGGGAGGGAAAGAGGGAGTAGGGTTGAAAAGAGGGAAGGGACAACCAGGAGAAGGTTAATTACCTCCTCGTCCTTCGCTGTCGGCTGGCTTCACCTGGATGGGCCGGTTCATCTGCAGAGAGAGGAGAAAACACCTGGGTTAGTGTGGCCACCTGGGGACTTCCACTACAACCACTACCAGGAGGAAAGGGGACAGAGTGGTGTTCATGGGCCTGTAGTTCTTGTCCTGACTCACTGGAGCATCGGATAAACAACACAAACAGTGCTCTGTTCTGTTCTAGTAAAGAAGAAGAGGAGAATGTGTGAGCTTTGAGTTCGATGCCAGCATGCCTAATTAATCCAGGGCCCTGGCCTCTGAAGATGCCTGGTTCCCCGTCACAGTTCAGCAGAATTAACACTTTTCAATGAGTCACACTGGTTGTCAGATGGCATGAGGAGATTAATGCCATTACATCACCCACTATCAACCCCACAAGGAGAGGTCTCCTCTGGCTGCCCTGAGCTTCCTGTCTCCTCCCTACTTCCCTCTGTCCCTTACAGCCATGCCCTTCCCAGCTCTATACATCCTCTCTCCCTCTGTCCCTCCCTCCCCTCCCTCCCTCTCTCTTTTCCACCCCTATCCTTCTATAACTTGCCCTGCCCTGCCCAGCTCTACACACTCCACCCATCTACACTTCCTACCTCCCCAACCACTACCACCGCCACCCCTCCCCTCAGGACCAGATCCAAGTGTCGTGACCAGTATGCTGCTGCTTTGCTCTGGTCAGCCAAGCCCACCCCAGACACACTGGCTTTTGAAAGCCACACACAAAAACATGTCCAAGAAACACAGAAAGTACTGTAAAAAGGTTAGAAGTGCAAATCAATAAACAACCTCTGAAGATACAGTCCAGAGAGGAAAAAGCTTAGCAGCGCCAAGCCCAACATTAGAAGGGCTTTTAAAAACGCCTTCTGTGAATAAAAACTCCCATGGCTCTCTTTGCTCCCTCTACACAGTTCCATCTCTCTCAGGAGTATGACATGTATAAAATGAAGAGTTTCAAAGCCTTTGACTGTATACAACATGGCAAATATCTTCCTGTTTCCCTGGATGAATAGTGTGGGGGCAAAGGTCAGTGTAGAGAGGCTCTGTGCTTAGTGAGGGAATCCTTACATGAGTGGTGTATTGGCTGTGTCTCCTGGACCCTGCAGTAGGCAGTAGACACTGGGCACTGGGCCTGTCTCTCCTACATAGGGCATGAGAACAGGGCCAGTGTGTGTGTCACTGAGTAGCACAGTGCAGGGCTGCCCACTCCCATCAGTCAGGTTCACTATGACTGGAAGGCTTAGGGCCGTGGTACACTTGACAGCAGTTGACATGAGCCCAGACGTCATGAGTCAAATATAGCCAAGCGACTAAACGACGTGGAGGGATGTATGGATCTAATGTGACACTCCTAGTTCTACATGTACATCCACCAGAATACACCAGAATACACCGTGACGCTGGAACAAAAGGTAACGCTGCACACCCCACATCCACACAAACCTTTATACAGACATGCGAATTTCAACACTTACAGGCCATGAGTTGGCGATAACACGGATATGTTGTTGTCTTTTCCCACAGCTGGCTATTACACGATGACAATGAGAATACAAACTCATGAGAGCAACAGATGCATTGTCACTGGATCCCATGCATATTCCATATAAACCATTCAGTATAGTGCTGTTGGAGGGGTATACTAACTGAGAGATACTGCACTGTGAGTGGTGGAAATGGGCTGTGTCTGAATGGGAGCACAGATGACAAATTGTGGTTAGAGCCTGGAGGGTTTAAGATAAAGTGACTGGGGGCTGTGGCGGTCAGATGGGGGACTTGGGGAGTTCCAGATGTTGTGACTAGAAGCCTTTCATTTTCTCTGCTGGTTTGTTTGGAGTGAAGGAAGAGGGTTAGAGGATAGAGTGGGGGTGTTAGGGAGAGTTAGAGGATGGAGTGGTGGTGTTAGGGAGAGTTAGAGGATGGAGTGGTGGTGTTAGGGAGAGTTAGAGGATGGAGTGGTGGTGTTAGGGAGAGTTAGAGGATGGAGTGGTGGTGTTAGGGAGAGTTAGAGGATGGAGTGGTGGTGTTAGGGAGAGTTAGAGGATGGAGTGGTGGTGTTAGGGAGAGTTAGAGGATGGAGTGGTGGTGTTAGGGAGAGTTAGAGGATGGAGTGGTGGTGTTAGGGAGAGTTAGAGGATGTGGTGGTGGGAGAGTTAGAGGATGGAGGATGAGAGTTAGATGGTGGAGTGGTGGTGTTAGGGAGAGTTAGAGGATGGAGTGGTGGTGTTAGGGAGAGTTAGAGGATGGAGTGGTGGTGTTAGGGAGAGTTAGAGGATGGAGTGGTGGTGTTACGGAGAGTTAGAGGATGGAGTGGTGGTGTTACGGAGAGTTAGAGGATGGAGTGGTTAGGGAGAGTTGGTGGTGTGTAAGGAGAGTTAGAGGATGGAGTGGTGGTGTTATGGAGAGTTAGAGGATGGAGTGGTGGTGTTACGGAGAGTTAGAGGATGGAGTGGTGGTGTTAGGAGATGGTTAGAGTTAGAGGATGGAGTGGTGGTGTTAGGGAGAGGAGAGTTAGGAGAGGATGGAGTGGTGGTGTTAGGGAGAGTTAGAGGATGGAGTGGTGGTGTTAGGGAGAGTTAGAGGATGGGTGGTGGTGTTATGGAGAGTTAGAGGATGGAGTGGTGGTGTTAGGGAGAGTTAGAGGATGGAGTGGTGGTGTTAAGGAGAGTTAGAGGATGGAGTGGTGGTGTTAAGGAGAGTTAGAGGATAGAGGATGGAGTGGTGGTGGTGTTAGGGAGAGTTAGGGAGAGTTAGAGGATGGAGTGGTGGTGTTAGGAGAGTTAGAGGATGGAGTGGTGGTGTTAGAGGATGGAGTGGTGGTGTTAAGGAGAGTTAGAGGATGGAGTGGTGGTGTTAGGGAGAGTTAGAGGATGGAGTGGTGGTGTTAGGGAGAGTTAGAGGATGGAGTGGTGGTGTTAAGGAGAGTTAGAGGATGGAGTGGTGGTGTTAGGGAGAGTTAGAGGATGGAGTGGTGGTGTTAAGGAGAGTTAGAGGATGGAGTGGTGGTGTTAGGGAGAGTTAGAGGATGGAGTGGTGGTGTTAAGGAGAGTTAGAGGATGGAGTGGTGGTGTTAAGGAGAGTTAGAGGATGGAGTGGTGGTGTTAAGGAGAGTTAGAGGATGGAGTGGTGGTGTTAGGGAGAGTTAGAGGATGGTGGTGTGTTGGTGTTAGAGGAGAGTTAGGGAGAGGATGGAGTGGTGGTGTTAGGAGAGTTAGAGGATGGAGTGGTGGTGTTAGGGAGAGTTAGAGGATGGAGTGGTGGTGAAGGAGAGTTAGAGGATGGAGTGGTGGTGTTAGGGAGAGTTAGAGGATGGAGTGGTGGTGAGGAGAGTTAGAGGATGGAGTGGTGGTGTTAGTTAGAGGAGTGGTGGTGTTAAGGAGAGTTAGAGGATGGAGTGGTGGTGTTACGGAGAGTTAGAGGATGGAGTGGTGGGTGTTAGAGGAGAGTTAGAGGATGGAGTGGTGGTGGTGTTAGAGGATGGAGTGGTGGTGTTACGGAGAGTTAGAGGATGGAGTGGTGGTGTTAGGGAGAGTTAGAGGATGGAGTGGTGGTGTTAAGGAGAGTTAGAGGATGGAGTGGTGGTGTTAGGGAGAGTTAGAGGATGGAGTGGTGGTGTTAGGGAGAGTTAGAGGATGGAGTGGTGGTGTTACGGAGAGTTGGATGTGGTGGTGTTAAGGAGAGTTAGAGGATGGAGTGGTGGTGTTAGGGAGAGTTAGAGGATGGAGTGGTGGTGTTAGGGAGAGTTAGAGGATGGAGTGGTGGTGTTACGGAGAGTTAGAGGATGGAGTGGTGGTGTTACGTGGAGTTAGAGGATGGAGTGGTGGTGTTAGGGAGAGCTAAGGTGGGTTGAGGTCCTGGGGTCCCTGCCCAGTGATCAGTCAGTCTCCTGGCCCTAAACTGCAGCGATTGGTCATGAGGCTCCACAGCTCTGAAGACGGGAACCATTAGTAGCCTCTGAGCTGCTGCGGCAACAGCAGTCATTAGTGGGCCGGCCTCACAGAGGAGTACACTAGGGGTTGCTAGGCAACCAGGCAGAAGAGGGCAGCAGGCAAGCAGCCTGTTGGTCTGCTCTGGACTGGGCTGTTATCCAGTGAATTGGAATTCCTTTCTGTCTTTCTCCTCCATGACTCTCTCTAGGTTTGCCCGGAGAGGTTACAGAGACATTTCCTACTTTTATGAAACCTTCCAGAACGAGGACACACCCTAACTCCAGACCAACCTACCCCAACCACACCTTAGCCAAAACAGTAGCAACATATTCAATAGCTGTTCACAATTTCACAAGGACAACACTCATTTGTATTATTCTACAGGATGTCACATACAGTTGAACATTGTACAGTATATACGCTCTCTCTCACACATACTTGCCCAACCACACAATCCTGTTTTACTCTGTCCTTCTTCTCCCTCCCCCTCTCATGCACACACACACGACTCTGGGCTCAATAACAGTTGGTGGCTTAGGTGACATTTTAATCCCTTATTACTGAGTGTAGGATTAGCAGGCCGATCAAGGCAGAGTTAATGATATGAATTCATCAGAGGCTGGGGGACGGAAGACGAAGCATCAGCAGCCTGCTCTCCCCTTGGGCTTGGACACACACAGACACCAAGGAAGACACATGACATGCTATCTATCTGCCTGACTGGCGGCCATGTCTTCTACGACACACTCCCAGAGAAATAGAAGGGCTGTATAAGCAAGATAAAACATATGCTACGTATCCATAGATACTACTGGGACAAATGCCATATTTCCCCTCACCCACAGGGACTGGCTGAACGCAAAATGAACTTCCTATGTGCTGTAGTGTGAAGATGGAATACCAGTCTTTTTTTCATCCTGCAGATGTGCAGCAGCCGGAGCTGAGAATAGTTCAGCACACCCCCCTTCCTTTATCTCTCTGGCCCTTTGACCTCCAAAACCAATATGCTTCCCACCACAGCGTCTTAATGGGTTGATCAATGCTGACAAATAGGCAGCTCACGCTGTCTTGCCTGGGAACTCTGCTCACAGCCCTGGCTGGGCTCACACATGCCACCTCCATTTTATTTGTTTTCCCTCTCTGTCTTTCTTTTTTCCTCTCTCTGTCTATCTTTCGCTTTCCCACCTCTTCCTCTACCCCGCTATTTACACGTTTTCTACATCTCTGTAATCTCCAGGAGCTGATCTATATTTCTCATTCCGTTATAATAAATAACATTTTGCTCCAGTCACGGAGAGAGGAAAACCACCAATGTGGAAGAAACAACCTGTTTACATTTACCAGGGAGCTGTGTGTACGTGCGTGCGTGTGTGTGTGTGTGTGTGTGTGTGTGTGTGTGTGTGTGTGTGTGTGTGTGTGTGTGTGTGTGTGTGTGTGTGTGTGTGTGTGTGTGTGTGTGTGTGTGTGTGTGTGTGTGTGTGTGTGTGTGTGTGTGTGTGTGTGTGTGTGTGTGTGTGTGTGTGTGTGTGCGTGTGTGTGTGTGCGTTTGAAACTGGTGCAGTAAAGAGAGAGAGAGAGAGAGAGAGAGAGAGAGGAGACACCATGCCATTGGCCTTTGACCACATTTACTTCCCTGTAAATACCACTGCCCACAAGCCAGGCCATGATACAACACTTTCTTGCTCTTTCTCTATAGGCCAGAAAAGCATACTTTTAATTCAAGTGAATACTCTTTAAAAGCTGAATCTTATTAATATTAGTTTTGAGTTTAATATGACAGCTATGACTTATCTCACAGAGATGAGTTTTTCATAGTATTTATTTTGAGTTAAAACCTTTAAAGGTACATCTCATCCCTTAGGCCAAAGGCCCCTGGTTTTTGACTCATATACCTCTTCCTTATACAACTGTGGTTTGGTTTGGACCACCACTGCATTCTTCTGTTCAACACTGTCATATTTTGGCTCCTCCACCAGAACATTCACTGAAACTGTTGATGACATTTACAGCCTATTAAGCTCAATTAAAGATGACTGTACTGGGAGCGCCAGAGAGAAATAGCCAGTGGTATTGTAGTGGACAGCAAGGATTACCAGGCTAACACACTGCACACAGCCCATCTATTCTGTGGCTTCCTTCCACCAAACCCCACCCATCACTCCCATTACCCACTACTGCTCACATGTCGGAGTGTTCAGCTGGGAAGAGAAAAGAGGGAACACACACAGGGGAACGAGCCGATCGCGGAGTAGCTCTCCTCTCTCAAATTGGCCTGCGTGTCCGTAGTCAGCCAGCCAGCTCCTTCTCCCTGTGTGAGGCTGGGGAGTCAGGAGAGGTCGGGCCTGTCGACGTGTGGATTTGAGGGTTAGTAATCACACACTGGCTGTCTGCTGGAACAGCACATGAAGGAGAACTCTGTCTGCCTTCCCATGAGGAAGAGGGAGAAGGACGCTGACAGCTTGACAGGAAGTGGAGAGGTGGGACCTATTTTTAGCTATTAGCCAGAGCTCCTATATCAAGCAAATACATTTGGTTGTAGCCAGAGTGTATTCCCTGGTGTGATCCTGTAGCGTAGGGGGGAGGACATGTTTGTGTTTTTGTTTTTGTGTCTCTCTAAATTCGGTCCCCACTGCTCCCTAACTACATAGCAATTGATTCCCCCTGGACGGAGGAGAGTTGTTGGCGTTCGTTTTTCGCGGTGTGAAACTGGCACTCACTCTACACCGCTATCACTTCCTGGCCCTCTGAGGGACTGGCTGAACAGAATTTCTGAGCGGAGTGAGAGAGAAAGTAGCATTTATAATAGCTCTCCTCTCCTTTCTCTATTTTTACCCTGGGCCCAGCAGGTCTCGGTTGTGAGGTGGGACAGTCAGACAGCGAGGGTTTGGGATGAGGAATCTGGCCGTCAGTTTATCTTCTGCTTCATAAAGCCCCTGTTCTCCCTGGCTGCAGATAGAGCGGCCACAGCACTACCTTACATTTATGGCCCTTTTTTTTATCCAGGGGTGGAGGGCAGAGGGAGCTGGGCGTGATGCGGAGAGGGGAGGAGGGAGGAGGGAGCTGGGTGTGATGCAGGGAGGGGAGGAGGGAGGAGTGGGGTGAAGATTCGACACAGTGAGACAAGACTAACAAATTAGTCAAAGTGACAGGAGGCTTTATGAGGCTCGCTCGGTATGGCAGCGTTCCTCTCTCTGCCAGGTATATGAAGGGAAGGGGTAGATGAAAGAGGGAGAGGAGGACCAGGAAGACAAAGAGCAGGCCGTTCTCTGCAGGCGGCCCACTGCTCCAGGTATCCGGGACAGGCCCTAGAGTAGACTACACACGGTCGGTTCCACCTGTGTGTACTCTGCTTCCTATAGAGCCCCCGCTGTCCCAGACAGACGGAGCAGCTCAGCGGTGGGGGAGCTCTAGTTTTCTGAGAGCAGACAGAGCCAGTCAGCAGTCTAGTAGATATAAGATATACAAATCAAATATATACTGTATCTACACTGCGTATTCGTTCAAAGGAACTTACATCTTTTGTCTTGACCTACCAACAGGACAACAAACCCTAAGCACACAGTGAAGACTATGCAGGAGTGGCTTCTGGACAAGTCTCTGAATGTCCTTAAGTGGCCCAGTCATCTCCCGGACTTGAACCCGATCGAAGAAACATGAAAATAGCTGTGCAGTGACGCCCCCCATCCAACCTGACAGAGCTTGAGAGGACCTGCAGAGAAGAATGGGAGAAACTCCCCAAATACAGGTGTGCCAAGCATGTAGCATCATACCAAAGAAGACTTGAGGCTGTAATCATTGCCAAAGGAACATCAGTAAAGGGTCTGAATACTATACAAAATGTTCTACAAATCTGTTATTGCTTTGTCATTATGGGGTATTGTGTATCGACTGATGAGGAATATGTTTTTTTTAATCCATTTTAGAATAAGTCTGTAATGTAGCAAAATGTGGAAAAAGTCAAGGGGTCTGAATACTTTGCGAATGCACTGTATATTTATATAATGTACTGTATATATACTGAACAAAAATATAAACGCTACATGCAAGTTACAGTTCATATCAGGAAATCAGTGAATTAAAAAAGAATTCATTAGGCCCTAATCTATGAATTTCACATGACTGGGCAGGGATGCAGCCATGGGTGGGCCTGGGAGGGCATAGGCCCACCCACTTAGGAGCCAGGCCTACCGACTGAGGAGCCAGGCCCAGCCAATCATAATACGTTTTTCCTCACAAAAAGGTTTTATTGCAGAACAAAATACTCCTCAGTTTCATCAGCTGTCTGAGTTTCTGGTCTCAGACAATGCTGCAGGTAAAGATGCCAGAAGTGGTCATGGGATCGCGCGGTTACACGTGGTCTGCGGTTGTGAGGCTGGTTGACCGTACTGCCAAATTCTCTGAAATAACATTGGAGGCGGCTTACATTCCTGCCGTCAGTACGCTCCGTCAACTTGAGACATCTGTGGCATTGTGTTGTGTGACAAAACTGCACATTTTAGAGTGGCCTTTAATTGTTCATGATATGAATCAGCTAACACACAGCTAGACCTACTGTACTACTGAACCAGTTAATAAGGGAACCAATATAATTTATTCATCTATCACAGAGGGATCCGGGTGAAAAAGAAGACCGAGTGGATAAGAGGATAAAGAGGAGAGGGAGAATAATAAGAGGGAGTAATGATGCAGTGGTCAGATTGATGACTGTCTGTGTCCTCTTCCCATCACACCAGGAGACTTTCCATCCAGTCCCACCATGCCTCCACATACACTAGTCATAGATGCAGTATTAGACAAGTAACACTACACCACTGATCAAACACATGCGCACACGCAAACAGGAAACACAAACGCACACACTCACAAACACAGAAAATATATTTTTTTTAGGCATTGAAAACCACCACTATTCTCATCAGAAATACGCCTCTTCAAGTACACATACATATTGAGAAATACACTAGATAAAATAATAAAAACGCAACATGCAACAGTTTTAATTCATATAAGGAAATCAGTCAATTGAAATAAATTCATCAAGCACTAATCTATGGATTTCACATGACTGGGAATACAGATACGCATCTGTTGGTCACAGATACCTTAAAATACGGTAGGGGAGTGGAACAGAAAACCAGTCAGTATCTGATGTGACCACAATTTGCTTCATGCAGTGCGACACTATTCTTCGCATAGAGTTGATCAGGCTGTTGATTGTGGCTTGTGGAATGTTGTCCCACTCCTCTTCAATGGCTGTGCGAAGTTGCTGGATATTGTCGGGAACTGGAAAACTCTGTTGTACAGAGCATCCCAAACATGCTCAATGGGTGACATGTCTGGTGATTATGCAGGCCATGGAAGAACTGGGACATTTTCAGCTTCCAGAAATTGTGTACAGATCCTTGAGACACGGGGCCGTGCATTATCATGCTGAAACATGAGGTGATGGCAGTGGTTAAATGGCGCGACAATGGGCCTCAGGATCTCTGTGCATTCATAACCCCAAGGCCACCAAGGGGAAGCAAACAGCTCGCCCTCACGTCACCATACACGCTCTCTGCCATCTGCCATCTGCCCGGTACAGTTGAAACCACGATGTAAACAAATTTATTTTTTTGTTGCTTTTTGTGGGCATGGGATCTTTTATTTCCACTCATGAAACATGGGACCAACACTTTACATATTGTGTTTACACACAAACACACAGTCACATATCCCCCCCCCACACACACACACACACACATACACAGACACACACTTGCTGAGAGTGCCTTGGCTGTTGGAGCTGTTAGTGCAGAGGCAGTTTGTGAAAATGATCACATCAATCGAAGTGATAAATAAAAGACTGGGAGGATTGATAAAGTGCCACAATTATTTGGAAGACAAATAGCTGAATTTGCTTTTGAAATTGGACTGGATCTCAGCGCAATGGAATAGAACTCATCATCATCAATGAGGCTGTCATTAGACTGTTCTCTGTCACAGGGACAATATTTGGGTGGACTGTTGGATCCATCTGCCAAATAGGCTGAAATAGGAGCTGCTCATGGAAACATTACCAGTGATATATAGAGACTACATGGCAAAACATAACATTTGAAATGCACAATACATCAATCTACAATTCTGCTGAGAAGTGTTCCATCACCTTTTATTAGTTTGTACACTGAATGCCACATATTCTTAACGTTTTTTCTTTGCAAAAGCTGGTTGGTAGTAAAAAGGTGTTGTCTGCAAAATAGCATACAAGCACTATTCATTCATTAGCATAATTCCTATCAGTGGCGGTGACAAATGCAAAGATACAGAATAGTATTTCAAGCTTATGTCTGCTACCTGTTGTTATGACCGTACACAACACGTCTGAAGCATTAGCTTCGCAGAAAGAGAGCATCATTTGATCATTTTTCTCGTCTCTCAAATAAAACACCCTCCTCGACAACAAAAACAAGGTTATTAGCATCTATCATACCACATCATTTATTTAAGACTTTATAAATCCTCTGAGTTTTACAGATATACACGCCGTAATGCATTGCTTAATGCTGCATGAATATCAAAGCCATAATAAATACTTTATTGGATTAAATAAGAGTGTGTACTGTATGTGGCTATGTAGGAGGAATCTTGATATCATAACTGTCAGAGACCACATGAGGTTATGAACCAATGAGACCATATCACATACCATTCACTGTGTACACAAAGCAACAGAGACGGTATACACATAAGAAGTTTGAGGGAAACTAGCTTAGCATAACGTATTACCATTGTGATGGGGCGAAAATAGGGGTGCAGGGGTCCACTGATATAGGGAGTGTGTGTTACATAAAGGTCCTCAAGGGGGAAATCAATCATTTCCAGGGTTAAATCCCAGAACCAGACAAGAACCTGACACCCTCAGCACACAGGGGGACAAACACCTGCCTGGAGGTGGCAGCATTCCCTCCCCCATGCAGTGCCTTGCAAAAGTATTCACTTTTTTTTCTGAGGTCACTCTCATTTCATTGGGAATCCAGATTTCTAAGGGACCTTCTTGCAGTGCCTATAACTTCCACTGGATGTCACCAGTCTTTAGAAATTGGTTGAGGTTTTTCCTTTGTGTAATGAAGAAGTACGGCTATCTTGAATGAGGGTCACTTGAAGTGTACTGTTAGATAGAGGCGCGTGACCAGAAAGCTAGCTACAGTTTGTTTTCCTCCTGTATTGAACACAGGTCATCCTGTCTTCAATGTGATCAATTATTTACGTTAAAAAAATACCTAAAGTTGTATTACAAAAGTAGTTTGAAATGTTTTGGCAAAGTTTACAGGTAACTTTTGAGATATTTTGTAGTGACGTTGTGCAAGTTGGAACCAGTGTTTTTGTGGATCAAGCGAGCTAAATAAATGGACATTTTGGATATATATCGACAGAATCAAACAAAAGGACCATTTGTGAAGTTTATGGGACATATTGGAGTGCCAACAAAAGAAGCTCGTCAAAGTTAAGGCATGAATTATATTTTTATTTTTGCGTTTTGTGTCGCGCCTGCAGGGTTGAAATATGCTTTTCTCTCTTTGTTTACGGAAGTGCTTTCCTCAGATAATAGCATCGTTTGCTTTCACGGGAAAGGCTTTTTGAAATCTGACATGTTGGCTGGATTCACAACAAGTGTAGCTTTAATTTTCTATCTTGCACGTGTGATTTAATGAAAGTTTGATTTTTATAGTAATCTATTTGAATTTGGCTCTCTGCAATTTCTCTGGCTTTTGGCCAGGTGGGACGCTAGGTCTTTCCATCATTGTATGATTTTTTTGTGTGCAAATGAACTCAAGCTTACAGACAATGTCAAATGTGATATAGCGAAGCACCTGAGTGAGTTTGGTGCGCAATTACACAGGTACTCTCCTGAAATGGACGACACAAACAACTGGATTCGTTATCCCTTCCATGCCCTGCCTCCAGTCCACTTACCAATATCTGAACAAGAGAGCCTCATCAAAATTACAACAAGCAGTTCTGTGAAGATTTTATTTAATCAGAAGCCACTGCCAGATTTCTGGATTGGGCTGCGCTCAGAGTATCCTGCCTTGGAAAATCGCACTGTTAAGACACTGATGACCTTTGCAACCACATACCTCTGTGAGAGTGGATTCTCGGCCCTCACTAGCATGAAAACTAAATACATGCACAGACTGTGTGTAGAATATGATTTAAGACTGAGACTCTCTCCAATACAACCCAATTGCAGAGTTATGTGCATCCTTTCAAGCTTCTCATTAACCTGTGGAGAGTTATTCACAATTTTCAATGAACAAATAAGGTTTTATACATAAGATGGTTAAAAAAAGAGCAAAATTATTATTTTTGGCCCTGGTCCTAAAAGAGCTCTTTGTCACTTCCCACGAGCCGGGTTGTGGCAAAAACTCACACTCATTCTTATGTTTAATAAATGTATCGTATAGTGGGTGTGTGTGGCAGGCTTACAATGATGGCAAAAAACAACATTTGAGAGTGCGCTGACCATGGTGCTAGAGAGGGTACGCAGCTGGAGGTTGAATGTTTGAAGGGGCACGGGACTATAAAAGGTTTGGGAACCACTGCCCTTGAGTAAACAAAAAACTATACATACCTCGGCCTAAACATCAGCGCCACAGGTAACATCCACAAAGCTGTGAACGAGCTGAGAGACAAGGCAAGAAGGGACTTCTATGCATTCAAATGAAACATCAAATTCGACATACCTAT
>NC_068434.1:66573452-66598452 GCF_023373465.1 Oncorhynchus keta | reverse complement strand
CAAACACACACTTCAAATGAAGTGGCCTTGGCACAGAGAGGGTTAAAGGCACAATTCTCTAGTTCTTATCAGAGTGTGGAAAAGATCAGGAGAGAAAAAGTGAGGGAGGTAGGGGGAGGGAAGGGGGGAGGAAGGAAAATACCATTCAGAGGGAGCGTAAAGTGGGCCTGCTAAATGAGTGGATTCTTATGCAAATACATGCTAATTTATGCATGTGAGGCAGTGGCAGAGCCCGAGGCTGCTGTGATTGGCAATTGCAGGTCTGTGTGTGCTTAGGAGAGAACGTTGGCTCCGGGTGCTTCTGTAAAGTTGGGCACGGCTGGCTCTCCATGTTCAACATGCTCTGGCTGCATGGCCTGAACGTATCTGTACCGGAGCCTCTGTACCCTACGTACTCTGTTCTGCTACCGGTCCAGCACCGGGCCGGGGACCCGGCTCCCATCCAAAATCTTACAGACCCAGAGAGTGCTCAGCAATTATTAAATTCCTCCATCGCAAACAAACAGCCGGGGCATCATTATAAGATTAATGCCCATGTTCCACTATTTTCCCTGGCCTAGCCTTGGTGCAGTAGGGGGGGGTCTCGGTTCATGTTTGGGGGGGCCACTCTGTCTGTGTGTGTGTGTGTGTGTGTGTGTGTGTGTGTGTGTGTGTGTGTGTGTGTGTGTGTGTGTGTGTGTGTGTGTGTGTGTGTGTGTGTGTGTGTGTGTGTGTGTGTGTGTGTGTGTGTGTGTTAATGGCCTGACAGGGAGGTTCTAGGTCAGGGCCTCCCATGACTACAGTTAGGAGTATGTATGTGTGTGTGGGGGGAGGGCGGGGGGTAAATAAATGAGGACTTGCATATTCCTAGCTACCTCTCTACCACCCAGAGGAAATGTAAATGCCATTTGTTTCTGTGGCAATGCATTATCATGCAGTCGGCTAGCAGTACATCTTGATAATGTAAACATCAATTCCTGAATATGGTGATGCCAGAGTAATTGGGAAGTGGCTATTTATCATTTTTTTTGACAGAGTTTTTGTTTTCACGAGACAGAAGAAAAACAAATGTAGTTGGGCTAGGATGAAGCCATTACTCTGTCTATTACTCATTCCCACAGATCCCTGGGGCCTTAAAAAAAAAATTTGAAAATCACCAACATAAAATAGAATGTGCTCCAAAAAATGTGGCATATTTTACACGCCATCAACAATATATCATGATGAGGTTTCCTACTAGCAGAGATGTCTTGTAATGAAACAACTGGACATATTTGTTCTGTTCTGTGCATATAGCTACACTGTTAAAATAGAAAGAGTCAAAACACCATCATTATGTAGTAAAACCATGAAAAGTAGTGCAACTTAGCTGAGATCTGGTGTGTGGAGGGTGTTTGAATGTAAAGTCAATGTACTGTATGTGATTTGATACACTGAATGTATTTCGAAAGAGAATGGAAGTACTCTGAAACAATCTAAATAATTGTGTTTCAGTGCATGTAAAAGGAAGCATCAAAACACCAAGATAATGTCAGGCTGTGCATAATATAATAAAATAATACACTGACCACATGGGGCCTCATTCATATTTGAGACAAGTAGACTTAACTCTCAAGCATGTTTTTTGACTAAAGTTTTTTTTAAACAATTCAGTCCATGTTAAATCAACTTATCTCAAGTCTGAATAGGGCCTAGGGAGCATGTTTCCATACCTCCATATCAGAAGACAAGTGTTTAGATTAAATGCACCATGTGAACGTCAAACATTGTGCTGCTGTACTGTTAAGAATTCCCCCAGTCTGAGGCATGGAGGTGAAGATGGTATTGGTGGCTGATGTGCCCTCTAGAAAACTATATGGTCAAGTATTAAAAATGGGATGTTTGCGGGCACCTCCCCTGCATTCGGGTCCTTCACGAACTCAGACAGGTGAGAGCACACCAAACGCTCAGAATGAAACGTTACAAAACAATCCAAGAAAGTATGCGTCAATGAAAAAGGGAGTTCAAAATGTTACCACATTGAAGATGGAAGTAGAAGGTTTTCAAAAAAGTAAAAGGAAGTAAAAGGTTTTCACTCAATGGATTTGCATTTGTGTAGCATTTTCAAACACTAATGCTAATAGTCCAAGTAAAACAGCCATGTTGATTCATTGATCAGTTTTCTTGACACTACATTTACTGTAGTTAATTGACACACCATTCTTCGCACCTTTCTTGCACTTTTATGCAAATTAAGACCTGCTTTTTATTCAATTCTGCTGGCTTGTTTGCCTACTAGCTTTGAGCTGTGATGTATACCCCACATGCTAAATGCTACACTAAATAGACACCATGTTAGCCTGCTCTCGCTTTGGCCTACCACACCACATGTTATTGCATCCCACTTTTGACATTCATATTATTATCTTGAAGCTATAGTTGCATAGCTTAATCTCGTATATGCTTTTTGCAAATTAGTATAACTAATTAGTTTAACTTTGCCATTTGTTAATATTATAGCCTTTGATAACCTAATTATGCATTAATGTACTATCATTATTGCTTGTTATTAAGTACTATTTCTCTGTCTCCCTGCAGAAAAACATACATACTGTACACACTACATTACTCACTGGCTGGCCAATCAAAACCTGGATCACAGCATAATGCCAACTGAACTGTCAACTGTCAATCATATCATCTGTACTGTGATTCAATTCATCGGAACAACCTTCCATGCCATGTACCATCATCTGAATATAATGACTCAGGACGATAGCATATTGAATGACTGGTGGATCACATTGAACCCTGGGGTGAAGTTTCGTATCTGTGCTACTTCTAACATTAGCAGTCATTGCCTGTATTTTCTTCCATGAATATGAAATATGCCACATTTCTGTTGATTTTGAAGAATAACATGATAAATAGCTTCATCGATATAAAAAGGTGAAATCCCCATTAATGTTTTGTCATTTAATAATTTGCATATAAAAGATAAAGCATTTGAAGCGTTAATTATGTCTTGAAAAGGTAACTTAGTACTCATGAATTATAATCCTGCACAAACGTATTCATTTATTTTCACAAAACAATATTTGATCATGTTATTGTTTATAGTACTGTACATTTGACCTTTTGGAATTACCAATGAGGAGTTTTATCAGCACACCACATAAGAGCAGTGAATATACAATAAGAGGAGAGACTCCAATTTACATAATTTGGAAACTCTAGAAGAAGAGATCTAGTTCTGCACTAAACAGGACTCGAAACACCATAATCGTGTTTTCAACCTTTTCCGGGTTAGTGCTCCCAGTCTCTGGCAAGGTGGTGCAAATTCTTGATTAAGTGGTGTTACAACAAACCATGTCATGTTTCAGAACAACTCAGGATGAATGGTTTTGTACACTTTAAATCTGTCCCAATACCCTCGCAAACATGTGTTTCAATACTCCAGCAAAGTTCAGGTTGTCTCCCCTTTAAGGTGGTGACAGCTCAGTTGACACTAGTTTTAGTGTTACAAAGCATTTTGTTTTAAAACTTCATAGGGATAGGCCCTTTTTTTCTGCACTGAATGATGTGCCCAAAGTTTGCCTGTTACTCAGGCCCTGAAGCCAGTATATGCATAAAATTGGTACCATTGGAAAGAAAACACCTTAAAGTTTGTAAAAATAATGTGGGAGAATATAACACAATACATATATGGTAGGAGAAATTCCAAAGAACCGGATTTCCAACCGGAATTTCTTTTGAGAGAGACCTTCTTACAAATGCAAGAGAAAGATCATATTGAAAATTTGCTCCCTGGATGCAATTAATATGGCTTCCACATGGTGTCGGCAGTCTATGTTCAAGGTTTCAGCCTTGAAACTTCAAAAATTAACAAGAAATGTCATTTTTAGTAGAAGGACACAGTCTTGGAAATTCGTGTTTGCGCTCGCAATGAAGACATTACGCACCTGCTAAAATCGGTTTCCTTTTGAACATACTTCTTTCTGAAATAAATATACTTTGTGTCACGGTTTTCATGTAGTGAAGGAGAGTCGGACCAAACTGCAGCGTGTATATTGCGATCCATGTTTAATCACACAACATAAACACAAATAAACACAAATAAACACAAATAAACACAAACACTACAAAACAATAAACGAAACCAGCCTATACTTGTGTCAACTAACACAGCACAAGGACATCAAGACAATCACCCACAATACAACCAAAGAATATGGCTGCCTAAATATGGTTCCCAATCAGAGACAACGATAAACACCTGCCTCTGATTGAGAACCACTTCAGACAGCCATAGACTCTCCTAGAACACCCCACTAAGCTACAATCCCACTATCTACACACCACATACAAAAACCCATGTCACACCCTGGCCTGACCAAATACATGAAGAAAAACACAAAATACTACGACCAGGGCGTGACACTTTGATGACATTTTAGGGAATCTGAGGAGTAAATAGAAACATATTTTGACTTGTTGAAACAAAGTTTAGGAGTAGATTTCTGGATTCCTTTCTCTGCAAGTTGAATGAGTGGATTACTCAAATCGATGGCGCCAACTAAACTGACTTTTTGAGATATAAAGAAGGATTTTATCTAACAAAACGACACTAAATGTTACAGCTGGGACCCTTTGGAAGAGAAGTCATCAGAAGATTTTCAAAAAGTAAGTGAATATTTAATCATTATATGTGAATGTATGAAACCTGTGCCGATGGAATGTTTTTTTTTTTATGTGGGGCGCCGTCCTCGCATTGCATGTTTTCTCTGTAATAGCTACTGTAAATCGAACAGTGCAGATAGAGTAACAAGATTTTAGCTGATATAAGACATTAATATTTTCTTTAAAAGTTTAAAATCGATAATATTTATGATTATTTATTTGAATTGCGCGCCATCCAGTTTCACCGGAGGTTGTCCCTCTAGTGGGACACCGATCCTTATAATGACAACCCCTCCCCATGACAACCCCTCCCCAGTCAGCACATTGCATGTGCCAAGACAGAATGGGTATTTTGAAGGTCTACAATTAAATCCCCGGTCCCCCATTTCCCTGCAGCGAGGGGGCAGGGAAATTACTCTGCTGGCAGTCTCTTCCTCCCTTCCTGTCCCAATAAAAGTATTTAGAGGGAAGTGGAACAAACGCATCCCCAAACATTTCGTCGGTCACACCTGGGTACCAAATGGCTTCTCATTTAGACTGAAGACAGCATGCTTATTTACACCCGCCTTCCCTTCCTTGATCCCCTCATCCCTCATTCCTTTCCAAACACTGCAGCTCTTTTCCTGGGGGAGACAGAGACTCGTCCGACTGAACTACATTACTGCGTCTCCTGTTTGTTCAAAGACACCAAGGTCGACCCCTCTCCCCTCCACACATACACGCTAACCCCCCCTCACACACGATAACCTCCCCACACATGTTAACACCTCCTCACACACACACCACAGGAGGCTGCTGAGTGGAGAACGGCTCAAAATAATGGCTGGAATGGAGCAGATGGAATGGCATCAAACACCTGGAAACACCTGGAAACACCTGGAAACACCTGGAAACACACACACACACACACACACACACACACACACACACACACACACACACACACACACACACACACACACACACACACACACACACACACACACACACACACACACACACACACACACACACACACACACACCTCAAAGACACCAGAGACAAGATGCCACATCCCTGTCAACCATCAGAAGACACCAGGGCTTTGAAAGAGCACACACACTATATACATGTTTCATTCCCCCATCAACGCAGACACAATGAATAATACATATTTTATTATATTATTACAAAAGATTTGTAACACTTCAAACCGAATGCAATATGCAGTTTATCTCCACACACCACTAACACGGCGTCGGTGACACGCTGCCTGCCTCTAAGACTGTCTGTGTCACCAGCCAACCATCCCAGAGGAACGGAGAGGGAGAGGAGACAGGCTAATAATCTACATCTTATTTAGCCTCCGTATATTCAGTCTGCACTTTGACAAAATCACTCTTCATCACTGTGTAACATTATCCCTCCGAAACGAGGTCCCACCATTTTGAATTCTATTTTCCAAGGGATATAGGGGTCAAGTGATACTACTTCAAATGAAGCCTGTGGAGTGTACATGGAGGATGGTGATGTTTGTTGTCAGCCTTGCTTGCTCTCCTCTCTCCTGAAAATGTGAAAGTGAGAGAGTGTGTGGAGAGGAAAGGAGAGCCGGCAGACGGCCCTGCAGACTGGCTAGTAGGGTTGCAAAGGGTCGGAAACTTTTCTGTAAATTTCCATGAATTTTTCCATGGGAAGTCAAGCCCTGGAATTTGAGGAATTTTGCTTAAATTCATCAAAAAAGTTAGCTTATAACAGTTAACCTTTTTTGTGGGATACACATTTCTATGTGTATCCCACAATTCTAATATGCCACAATTCTAGGTCTTGAGCCCACACTACTACACTGTCTGAGCCAAGGACTACATGCTTTCTGGTAAGTTTTGATTCCAATACTGGGCGGGGTGAATATATTTTATATGACATACATGATTTTTTTGTAAACTAGTAAATAGTAGCCTACAGCAAATTGTCTTTAAATCATTTCTAACTTAACAATTTCTGCTAGTTAGTTTTTGCTAACATGTGGGTTTTAGCTTGCTTGAGCCTGCCAACTGAGGAGTGTTAATTCACCTGTTTCCATACATGTTTCATTTTAAAACATTTATCTTACAAAGGAGTTGTTTAATCTAACTGCTTAACTATTTATCTGTACATGGAATTGTATTTGTTTTTTTACTCTTTTCATATCTTTACAGGAAAATGCCACAGGCACTATCTGATGTGTGGATACATTTCACTGCAGCTAATGTAGAGGGAAAATGCTGTTTTTATTTTTTATTTTACCTTTATTTAACCAGGCAAGTCAGTTAAGAACAAATTCTTATTTTCAATAACGGCCTAGGAACAGCGGGTTAACTGCCTGTTCAGGGGCAGAACGACAGATTTGTACCTTGTCAGCTCAGGGGTTTGAACTTGCAACCTTCCGGTTACTAGACCAACGCTCTAACGACTAGGCTACCCTACCCTGAAAATGCTCTGCCAAATCATATGTGAAGAATGTAACAAAGATGCAGAATCATCTGACCAAGTGCATAAAGTTCCCTCAGCGCTCACAACACGCAACCTCTGATAAAAGTCCCTCTACTTCCATTCGAAGTGAAAATGATGAATCAGACACCTTATCGATAGCAACAGCTCATGGTCCTCCTGCAATCAGAAGTTTTTTTGACTCAATGGAAGAACATAGTCAGAGAAATGCTGATGAATGTTTTGCTCGAGCTGTGTATGCAACTGGTTCACCTCTGATTCTTACAGGCAATGTGTATTAGAAAAGATTTCTGAATGTTATTCGCCCAGCATACACCCCTAAAAACCAGACATGCTTATCTACTCATTTGGTGGATGCAGAGTTCAACAGAGTTCAAGTGAAGGTCAAGCAAATCACAGAGAACGCAGACTGTATTGCAATCATCTCTGATAGGTGGTTGAGTGTTTGTGACAAGGAATAATTAACTACATTATCTCCCCTCTTCAACCAGTATTCTACAAGAGCACAGAAACAAGGGACAACAGACACACCGGTCTCTACATTGCAGATGAGCTGAAGGCAGTCATCAATGACCTTGGACCTCAGAAGGTATTTGCACTGGTGACAGACAATGCTGTGAAAAATTAAGGCTGCTTGGTCTAAAGTGGAGGAGTCCTACCCTCACATCACACCCATTGGCTGTGCTGCTCATGCATTAAATCTGCTCCTCAAGGAGGTCATGGCACTTAAAACAATGGATGCACTCTACAAAAGAGACAAGGAAATGGTTAGGTATATGAACGATCATCAAGTTATAGCAGCAATCTACCTCACCAAGCAAAGTGAGAAGAATAAGAGCACCACATTGAAGCTGCCCAGCAACACTCGTTGGGGTGGTTTTCATCATGTTTGACAGTCTCCTGGAGGGGAAGGAGTCTCTCCAAGAAATTGCCATATCAGTCTGCTCACATGGACAGCCCCATCAAGAGGATCCTCCTGCATGATGTATTTTGGGAGAGAGTGGTAAGCAGGATGAAACTCTTGAAACCTATAGCAGTAGCCTTTGCATAGATTGAGGGATTTGCCATCCTGTCTGATTCTGATTCTGACTTTGCTTGTAAGATAAGAAGTCCGTACTGCCCTGCCCACTTCACTGTTGCTCCAAGCAGAAGAAACTGCAGGTCTAAAATACATCAAAAAGTGTGAAGAGTTCTGCCTGATGCCCATACTCACCACCTTGGCCTGGATGAGGGCAAGGTTCTTGGCATTCTGGCAAAGTACACTTCCAACCAAGGGCTTTGGGATGGAGATGTAATATTACAGTCGTGCCAACATATCTCATCAGCCACCTGGTCGAAGGGACTTTTGTGGATCTGAGGCTCTTTCCCCTGTTGCCTCCATTATCCTCCAAATCCAACCAACATCAGCCACCTCAGAGCGCAACTGGTCTTTGTTTGGGAACACACACACACACCAAAGCACGCAACAGCCTGACCAATACAAGGGTTGAATAATTGGTGGCAATCCGGGCAAATTTGAGTCTTTTTGAGTCTGACAACGAGACATCCTCAACAAGGTTGAAAAGTGACAGTGAAGATGGGGCCTCAGAGTCTGATGTTCAAAAGGTGGACATTGAGGAGGTCCAGGGAGAAGACATGGAAGCCTGAGAGGAAGACAAGCAAAGCTTAAGTTTCTAGACTATCATTTTACAGATGTAAACTCAGCAAAAAAAGAAACGTCCCTTTTTCAGGACCCTGTCTTACAAAGATAACTCGTAAAAATCCAAATAACTTCACAGATCTTCATTGTAAAAGGTTTCCTCACTGTTTCCCATGCTTGTTCAATGAACAATAAACAATTAATGAACATGTACCTGTGGAATGGTTGTTAAGACACTAACAGCTGACAGATGGTAGGCAATTAAGGTCACAGTTATGAAAATGTAGGACACTAAAGAGTTCTTTCTACTGACTCTGAAAAACACCAAAAGAAAGATGCCCAGGGTCCCTACTCATCTGCATGAACATGCCTTAGGCATGCTGAAAGAAGGCATGAGGACTGCAGATGTGGCCAGGGCAATAAATTGCAATGTCCAGACTGTGAGACACCTAAGACAGTGCTACAGGGAGACAGAACGGACAGCTGATCGTCCCCGCAGTGGCAGACCACTTGTAACAACACCTGCACAGGATAGGTACATCCGAACATCACACCTGCGGGACAGGTACAGGATGGCAACAACAACTGCCCAAGTTACACCAGGAACGGACAATCCCTCCATCAGAGTTCAGACTGTCCGCAATAGGCTGAGAGAGGCTGGAATGAGGGCTTGTAGGCCTGTTGTACGGCAGGTCCTCACCAGACATCACCGGCAACAACGTCACCTATGGGCACAAACTCACCATCGCTGGACCAGACTGGCAAAGACAGGACTGGCAAAAAGTGCTCTTCACTGACGAGTCCTTGTTTCACCATGGGTGATGGTCAGATTTGTGTTTATCCTCAAAGGAATGAGCGTTGGATCGGCGCGTGAGGGCGAGGGCCATTCCCCCCAGAAATGTCCGGGAACTTGCAGGTGCCTTGGTGGAAGAGTGGGATAACATCTCACAGCAAGAACTGGCAAGTCTGGTCCAGTCCATGAGGAGGAGATGCACTGCAGTACTTAATGCAGCTGGTGGCCACACCAGATACTGACTGTTACTTTTGATTTTGACCCCCCCCCCCCTTTGTTCAGGGACACATTATTCCATTTATTTTAGTCACGTCTGTGGAACTTGTTCAGTTTATGTCTCATTTGTTGAAGTTGTTCATACAAATATTTACAGATGTTAAGTTTTATGATAATAAACACAGTTGACAGTGAGAGGACGTTTCTTTTTTGTTGAGTTTACGTTGAAAACGTTTTTGGGAGATGCAATGGATCATTGGGGATCATTCAATATTCCCTTTCATTTGTTGTTCAGTGAAATCATCCCATGTGAAGAATCAACTCATTTAATTACAGTTCAATTCGTAACTAAATTGTTTTTTAACATTTCTATGGAAGGATTTAATCATTTGCAATCATGTCTACTTATGATTAGTTCAAGTTAAAAGATGTATGTTTCTGTCTCCATATGATATGGTAAATGTATCCAATGCAAAAACACCATCTACATTTAAATGGTATTAATATTCATTTGCATATATTTCCATAAACTCCCATATATTTCCATAAATTCCCATGGAAAGTTTCAACCTCTGAAAACTCCCCAAAATGTGCAACCCTACTGGCTCGTGTCATTTTATGGTGAGGCGTGAAGTGAGTTAGAAGAGAAATATGTCTCACTGCCACACTCCACAAGATGGCGTAGCAGTAAGACGTCTTGTCGTGTCGCGTACCTTTGTATATATCGTTTTTTTCGTTTTTACATATTTTTCTTCGCATATCTTTTAAAACATTTTGCTAAACCTCAACTTCTAAATACTCTCCTGCAACCCGCCTCACCCAATTTTTCCTAAAGTATTTATATTTACTTCGGATCCGGAACCCCTCGACTGAAGCTAGCCAGCTAACTACCAGCTATTAGTCAGCAAAACATTGCTAGCGGTCTTCAGCTAACCGGTCATCAGCTAACCTTTAGCTCGGAAAGCTCTCGCCAATTCGAACAACGCGACTCTAACCAGAGCATAACGGACCTATTTTTATTTCTTTTTTATCCCCGGATTCCCACCGCAAACGGAACATCTTCAGCTGGATCTTCACAACTAGCTATCTAGCCAACCGCAACCCCGGATGATTACTCCTGGCTAGCGTTTCCACCCACTTAGCTTGAAGCTAGCCCGGCCAGAGCCCTTGTGCTACCCCCGTAGCATACTCCTAGGCTACAATATCCGGACCCATGACCGGTTTATCGATGTCACTGCATGAAGAGGAATAAACAGACTCACCCCATCGCAACGTCCCCCAAAGGCTAACTCTCTAGCCCTTGCTATCTCCTTGCTTGCTAATTCGGCCTGCTAACTGCTAGCTTGTTTAGCCCCGGTCCGCTAACTGCTACCTTGTTTAGCCTCGGCCTACTAACTGTTAGCTTGTTAGCACAGGCCTGCTAACCGTCTGAATCGCTGCGTCCCAAACACTCACTGGACCCATATTTACTTTCTATCTCTTTTGATTTTTAATTTGTTTATACCTTCCGGTAACCTGCCTCACCCAATGTGATACGGAATCGCTATTATTTTTAATTTTTAGAACACACTCAAGAACCTCCAGAAGCTAACCAGCTAACGAGCTACAAGCTATTTAGTCATTGTTAGTTTTTTTAACCTGGATAACACTCACCAGTCCAGCTTCCCTGCCCCATCCACCGCTGCCCCCTGGACACTGATCACTTAGCTGATGCATGCTGGACTGTCCATTAATCACGGTACTCCATTCTGTTTCTTTATGTTTTATCTGTCGGCCCCAGCCGCACTCAGGCTCTGTGTGTAGTTAATCCGACCCTCCCTCTGCCTAGTTAACGCCATTTTACCTGCTGTTGTTGTGCTAGCTGATGAGCTGTTGTTGTCTCACCTACTGTTTTAGCTAGCTCTCCCAATTCAACACCTGTGATTACTGTATGCCTCGCTGTATGTCCCTCTCAAATGTCAATATGCCTTGTATACTGTTGTTCAGGTTAGTTATCATTGTTTTAGTTTACAATGGAGCCCCTAGTTCCACTCTTCATACCCCTGATACCTCCTTTGTCCCACCTCCCACACATGCGGTGACCTCACCCATTACAACCAGCATGTCCAGAGATACAACCTCTCTCATCATCACCCAGTGCCTGGGCTTACCTCCGCTGTACCCACACCCCACCATACCCCTGTCTGCGCATTATGCCCTGAATATATTCTACCATGCCCAGAAACCTGCTCCTCTTATTCTCTGTCCCCAACGCTCTAGGCGACCAGTTTTGATAGCCTTTAGCCGCACCCTCATACTACTCCTTCTCTGTTCCGCGGGTGATGTGGAGGTAAACCCAGGCCCTGCATGTCCCCAGGCACGCTCATTTGTTGACTTCTGTGATCGAAAAAGCCTTGGTTTCATGCATGTCAACATCAGAAGCCTCCTCCCTAAGTTTGTTTTACTCACTGCTTTAGCACACTCTGCTAACCCTGATGTCCTTGCCGTGTCTGAATCCTGGCTCAGGAAGGCCACCAAAAATTCTGAGATTTCCATACCCAACTATAACATCTTCCGTCAAGATAGAACTGCCAAAGGGGGAGGAGTTAGCCTGCAAAGTAATGTCATACTTTCCAGGTCCATACCCAAACAGTTAGAACTACTAATTTTGAGAATTACTCTCTCCAGAAATAAGTCTCTCACTGTTGCCGCCTGCTACTGACCCCTCTCAGCTACCAGCTGTGCCCTGGACACCATTTGTGAATTGATCGCCCCCCATCTAGCTTCAGAGTTTGTTCTGTTAGGTGACCTAAACTGGGATATGCTTAACGCAGTCCTACAATCTAAGCACGATGCCCTCAATCTCACACAAATCATCAAGGAACCCACCAGGTACAACCCTAACTCTGTAAACAAGGGCACCCTCATAGACATCATCCTGACCAACTGGCCCTCCAAATACACCTCCGCTGTCTTCAACCAGGATCTCAGCGATCACTGCCTCATTGCCTGTATCCGCTATGGAGCCGCAGTCAAACGACCACCCCTCATCACTGTCAAACGCTCCCTAAAACACTTCTGTGAGCAGGCCTTTCTAATCCTGGAAGGACATTGACCTCATCCCATCAGTTGAGGATGCCTGGTCATTCTTTAAAAGTAACTTCCTCACCATTTTAGATAAGCATGCTCCGTTCAAAAAATGCAGAACTAAGAACAGATACAGCCCTTGGTTCACTCCAGACCTGACTGCCCTCGACCAGCACAAAAACATCCTGTGGCGGACTGCAATGGCATTGAATAGTCCCCGCGATATGCAACTGTTCAGGGAAGTCAGGAACCAATACACGCAGTCAGTCAGGAAAGCTAAGGCCAGCTTCTTCAGGCAGAAGTTTGCATCCTGTTGCTCCAACTCCAAAACGTTCTGGGACACTGTGAAGTCCATGGAGAACAAGAGCACCTCCTCCCAGCTGCCCACTGCACTGAGGCTAGGTAACACGGTCACCACCGATAAATCCATGATTACCGAAAACTTCAACAAGCATTTCTCAACGGCTGGCCATGCCTTCCGCCTGGCTACTCCAACCTCGGCCAACAGCTCCGCCCCCCGCAGCTACTCGCCCAAGCCTCTCCAGGTTCTCCTTTACCCAAATCCAGATAGCAGATGTTCTGAAAGAGCTGCAAAACCTGGACCCGTACAAATCAGCTGGGCTTGACAATCTGGACCCTCTATTTCTGAAACTATCCGCCGCCATTGGCGCAACCCCTATTACCAGCCTGTTCAGCCTCTCTTTCATATCGTCTGAGATCCCCAAGGATTGGAAAGCTGCCACAGTCATTCCCCTCTTCAAAGGGGGAGACACCCTGGACCCAAACTGTTACAGACCTATATCCATCCTGCCCTGCCTATCTAAGTTCTTCGAAAGCCAAGTCAACAAGCCGGTCACTGACCATCTCGAATCCCACCGTACCTTCTCCGCTGTGCAATCTGGTTTCCGAGCCGGTCACGGGTGTACCTCAGCCACGCTCAATGTACTAAACGATATCATAACCACCATCGATAAAAGACAGTACTGTGCAGCCGTCTTCATCGACCTTGCCAATGCTTTCGACTCTGTCAATCACCATATTCTTATCAGCAGACTCAGTAGCCTCGGTTTTTCAGGTGACTTCCTTGCCTGGTTCACCAATTACTTTGCAGACAGAGTTCAGTGTGTCAAATCGGAGGGCATGCTGTCCGGTCCTCTGGCAGTCTCTATGGGGGTGCCACAGGGTTCAATTCTCGGGCCGACTCTTTTCTCTGTTTATATCAATGATGTTGCTCTTGCTGCGGGCGATTCCCTGATCCACCTCTACGCAGACGACACCATTCTATATACTTCGGGCCCGTCCTTGGACACTGTGCTATCTAACCTCCAAACGAGCTTCAATGCCATACAACACTCCTTCCGTGGCCTCCAACTGCTCTTAAACGCTAGTAAAACCAAATGCATGCTTTTCAACCATTCGCTGCCTGCACCCGCACGCCTGACCAGCATCACCATCCTGGATTGTTCCGACCTAGAATATGTGGACATCTATAAGTACCTAGGTGTCTGGCTAGACTGTAAACTCTCCTTCCAGACTCATATCAAACATCTCCAATCGAAAATCAAATCAAGAGTCGGCTTTCTATTCCGCAACAAAGCCTCCTTCACTCACGCCGCCAAACTTAGCCTTGTAAAACTGACTATCCTACTGATCCTCGACTTTGGCGATGTCATCTACAAAATTGCTTCCAACACTCTACTCAGCAAACTGGATGCAGTTTATCACAGTGCCATCCGTTTTGTCACTAAAGCACCTTATACCACCCACCACTGCGACTTGTATGCTCTAGTCGGCTGGCCCTCGCTACATATTCGTCGCCAGACCCACTGGCTCCAGGTCATCTACAAGTCCATGCTAGGTAAAGCTCTGCCTTATCTCAGTTCACTGGTCACGATGGCAACACTCATCCGTAGCACGCGCTCCAGCAGGTGTATCTCACTGATCATCCCTAAAGCCAACACCTCATTTGGCCGCCTTTCGTTCCAGTACTCTGCTGCCTGTGACTGGAATGAATTGCAAAAATCGCTGAAGTTGGAGACTTTTATCTCCCTCACCAACTTCAAACATCTGCTATCTGAGCAGCTAACCGATCGCTGCAGCTGTACATAGTTTATTGGTAAATAGCCCACCCATTTTCACCTACCTCATCCCCATACTGTTTTTATTTATTTACTTTTCTGCTCTTTTGCACACCAATATCTCTACCTGTACATGAGCATCTGATCATTTATCACTCCAGTGTTAATCTGCAAAATTGTAATTATTCGCCTACCTCCTCATGCCTTTTGCACACAATGTATATAGACTCCCCTTTTTTTCTACTGTGTTATTGACTTGTTAATTGTTTACTCCATGTGTAACTCTGTGTTGTCTATTCACACTGCTATGCTTTATCTTGGCCAGGTCGCAGTTGCAAATGAGAACTTGTTCTCAACTAGCCTACCTGGTTAAATAAAGCTGAAATAAAAAAGTTTTAAAAACTTGAGAGCTCTATTGCCTGGAGCTGTTGACCATGTAATGTCAGGTCCTATACTACAACAACCACATCCCACATCCTCACAGTAGTAGAATACAAAATGCATTCACAGTGCTCTGTTGTAAACGTTGCTAGATGGAAATCAATGGCAGCAAACATGTCTGGGTCGATGGGAAAAGTCATTAGCTTTCATTCTGGCAAATTGATAAATGCCAGGTACATCTATTGAAACCAACTCCCTGAGTTTTGTTTTCCAAACATGGACTGGTAGCACCTCTCTTTTATACAAGGTAGAGTGATATTAGAGAAAAAGGCTACATTTGTGTTTAGGGAGTAGGCTAAGTCTGTGTTTGTGTGTGAAGCCGGGCATTGGAGGCTATTAAAGAGTTCTCGGCTCACGCCTCCAGAGAGATGGGTTAACTGTTGTAAAAAGAACGGAATAGATGGATAAATAAACATTGTATTCCAGCGTTGTTTCACTGATCTGTGACTAACTGGGTAGCCATTAAGGTTTAAAAATCCCAAAGCGTGAAACAGACTGGAACGCATTGAGCCTCAGCTCAGCAGAATAGATTTTCATTTCCTTAATCAACTTCCTTATTCATCCTTTTTTTTATCAAGGGGGGCGGGGTATGTAAGCAGCACATGCAGGAAGGAGGGAAGGAGGTAGGCTCAAACGGAGGAGAGAGCAGGCTCCCCTGTCCCAACAGTATTTACAGATAGCTGTCATTACAGCCGATGGGATTCTGACTCTGCTGCTGTACATGTGTCACTACGTCTCTCTCTTCCCTCGTCTGCACGGCTTTCTGATCATAAACACGCAATGCACTTGTAACAGTTAATCAAACCCAGTATCTGCTTTGAAAACCTATTCCACACATACACACTCTGGATGAATAATACATGGATGAATAATACACCACTGGCTTTTAGGCATTGAGCGCCTGGTGATACCAAGCAGCAGCTCCACAGGCTGGATGTTTATACAGAGAGAAGGATTACAAAGCTCTCAGGATGTGACGCTCAAAACGCTCGCCGTGGCGTTTTGCTTGCAATGAGACATTTCGCGTGGCAAGTGCCATTGCCATTTTAAAATGACCGCCCCAAATCTGAGACGCAGCTAAATTTGACATGCCAGTCTGCGCTGGCCTTGCTCTGGCAGTGGAGGCAGGCACTGTTTATTCAAGTCAAATAAATGGGTTGTGAATATTCTACTCTCGTGACATTTTTGTGGATTTTGTGTGTGGGGGGGGTTTGTTCTCAAAGCCTTGTCACTCATGGGGCCTCGTCTCTGTGCGTGCGTGTGTGCATTTGTGCGTATGGAGCATGTGTCTGCACAGAGAGAGAGAGAGAGAGAGAGAGAGAGAGAGAGAGAGAGAGAGAGAGAGAGAGATATGGAAAAGGCAAGAGATAGAAAACTGAAGCAATAGAGAGAATGTGAAAGTGAGAGAGAGAGAAAAGAGACCTGGAGAGAGCGGGAGAGGAGGCAGGAGACGAGTAGTGCCAGCCAGGATGAGAGTGAGACTGAAACCTGATTGGCTGTGCCAACCACAAAGAGCTCTCATCTCCCTCTGTGATTGGTTGCCCAGCACTACCTCAGCACTCGTTCCCTACACTGTGATGAGATGCTGATTGTGCTATTTACACTTTGTGTAGCTGGATGTGTTACAACAGGCAGGGACAACTGTGGCCCTCCAGGACCAACCACACTCACATCCCACAAGTTTTACTGATAATTTCAGCCTTGTGGACTCACACACTCTCACAAAGGAGAAGAAATAAAGTGTTTTCTTTACTGATTGCTGTCTCTCCTTGTCTGTAGTAGCGGAAAGTGCTTGGAAAAGTGGAGTAGTGTCTCCTTCTCCCTCAGAATCCTCTTCTCTTAAGCCTGTCACGGTGTCCATTTTCTGCTCTTGACCTCCACCCTGACACAGAGCCCTACACACCATCCCCCCTCTCTCTCTCTCTCTCTCTCCCTGAAACATCCCAGTGATCTTACACCCTGCTGGAGCGTGGCATCCACACCATTTCTTTCAGATCCTTTTTTTGTCTATTGAAGAAAAGCGTGGTCCCACTGTGAAATATTACGGTCAGGGCCGATTAAGATCTTTGTCTCGCTGCAGCGGGGAAAAGGGACGTGCTCTTTGTAACCTAAAAAAAGACTGGAGATAAAACAGATGAAATCCTTCCCCCCGAAGCCCCAGGCAGGCAGCGCTGGGGTGTGGTGATGGTGATCCCAGAGCATGAGCAGCCTCATTGGCTCCCCTTCTCTCTCTCTCTGTTCTCCCTCTCACATGACCTAGTCTGAAGGGGATCGGGCTTAGGGGAGAAAGTGGCACCAGGAAGTGTATCGACACAATATTTTTTTAGGACATAATGTAGCAATCCCACCCTACACTAGAATTATCCTTGTGTATACACAGCTTACATTTACAAGGTCCTTTCTTAAACCGTCTATTGCCTTTCCTCTGGCCTGAATAGAGGCTTGGTGAGGATTACATCATTTAGGCACGTTTTGGAAGAGAGAGCGAGACAGAGAGAGGAAGATAAAATGTCCTTTTGTGGCTCTGATCTGCCGCCTGCCTGCCTGCCTTCAGTGTCTTTACTCTCTGTCCTCTCTCTCTCAGGCCTGTCAGGGAAGAAGCCATATGGCCAGGCTTTCCCTCACTCCCTCTCTCTGTCCCTCCTTCTCCCTCATTGAAACACATCCTACAGGAAAATAGTAAAGCCACTGGGATCTTACGGGGTTCCTGTCTGTACAATAGGGTATCGCTGTGTGGGTGGCCGTGGCAGATGCTTTGTCCATCCCCATCCCTTTCTCTCTTGCTACATCCCCCCCTTCTGTTTATCTTTTATCCCCCCCTCTCTCACCTAATTTCATCCATCCCACTCTCTCTATCTCTCCCTCTTGGTGGTGTTTGTCTGTTTAGCCAGGTCACTCACCTCCCTCCACGTTGACTAAATGTATTCAAACAGCAGTTGTCGGCAGAGATGAAGTATCTGTTTGGTGTCGGCAGGAAAGGGTCAGAGTTGTCTGGTAACGAAGAGCAGCCACAGATGAGCAGAGCAGACAATAAATCACGCAGGCTGTGCTTTGCGCTGCTGGGCCTGACGGACCCACCGACCTGCGACTCAGGGGATACTTTGTTTTTTAAATGAGCCGGCTTGACCTTACTGCTGAATAAACACACATTTCAGAAGCACAGAGATTCTTCTTTCCTCCCAGTAAAAATGACTCTAAGTTATATTTTAAAGGACAGAGGAATATTTGAACAGAGGGAAGAGAAAACATTACACAAATATTTAATTTTTATTTTCACCTTTTTAGCCCGTCTCGGGAATTAATTTCAGCATTAGGAATGCTAACACTGATGTTTGGCCAAAAGATATTGCCAGTGCAATGATCCCTAATAAAGAAAAAAATAGCAATGAGTGCTCTGAATGGGAGAGACATTTAACATTAGCCCTGGCAAACCCATCTGATCCCATGCTGAGGGGATTGAGTCTCTTTGTAGGAGATGAGAAAAAAAAGACTGGAGGTTCATATTAAAGTTGCTAATAAAATAGCCTTAACACAAAATAGCTCACTCTGTGAAACTGCTTTCTTGAACACTGCACTACTACTAGTTGTTATGCTCCATTTGCAATCAAAATGGTATTGTTGTGCATAGAGGTTGGCAGAGGAATAATGTTGTGAGAAATATGAACAGGGGGGCCTGGTGTGGTGTTGATGCGGCACTGTCTCTGTGGTAGAGCCAGACCCTGGAGGTAGATGAGATGGCTGCTGTACACAGGCCCAGCATGAGGCCTGGGACGGGGACAGACAGTCAGCGACCCCTCCAGGGAACGGCGTACGTGTGAATCCCTCTGGTAGAGAGTAGGGAGAGGGGGGCTGTAACCGTCTCTCAGAGCTCCGAGATGATTGACAGTGATGTAATTGTCTCTGCCGCGCTTTCTCGTCCCGGACGCCCCGAGACGAATGGCTCTCCTCCCACCAATAAAGGCCTGTTCACTTTGCAGTCCTCCATCAGCGCCTGGCCCAACCCGCTCTGCGCCGCTCCGCGCTCACAGCCTCATCACCAGGCGAGACGAAAGGGCAGCTACTCAGATGTCTCATCAGCGACAGAGCGCCGGGAGAAAAAAGAATGGCAAGATGAAAAGAGGGACTAGCTAGGGCCAGATCACTGCTTATTGTGCATCATGAACCCCCAGAACAGAGTACAGGGGGGACGGGAAGGTCAGTGTGACGGACACAGCTGGGAGAGAGAGAGAGAGAGAGAGAGAGAGAGAGAGAGAGAGAGAGAGAGAGAGAGAGAGAGAGAGAGAGAGAGAGAGAGAGAGAGAGAGAGAGAGAGAGAGAGAGAGAGAGAGAGAGAGAGAGAGAGAGAGAGGCCTTCCCAACGGTGGAGATAGCCTTTGATCAGGCATGTCGTTCCATCGCCAAGGTGACCCGTACACCCAGACCACGTCCGCCTGCTCACTCTCTGGCGCCGCGGCGTGCGGTTCTGACCGTGGCCAGCTAATGGCCGCTCCCTGCGCTACCATCAGACTCTCTCCGCAGCCCACTGCTGTGCGTCACGCCATATGGAGACCAGCCACCCCCGCTCAATGCCTCGTCCAAAATGAAACCTGAAGAAAATCTCTGTTACATGGCCATGTCAGACTCCTACTATGAAGTCACGCTCTGGGAAATGCTTTTAGTAGTTTTATCAGTAGGGTTTGTGCCCTTGTGAGTCCTCTCTGGACCTCTCCACTCTTGATGAGGTTGCTCTGGCCCTCAGTCAGAGAGGTAGAGCTGGACTGTAGTGGACTACCCAGTGATAGGCCCTCAGTCAGAGAGGTAGAGCTGGACTGTAGTGGACTGCCTAGTGAGAGGCCCTCAGTCAGAGAGGTAGAGCTGGACTGCTAGTAGTGGACCCTACCAGTCAGCTGACTGTAATGGGCCCTCAGTCAGAGAGGTAGAGCTGGACTGCTGGACTGTAATGGACTGCCCAGTGAGAGGCCCTCAGTCAGAGAGGTAGAGCTGGACTGTAATGGACTGCCCAGTGAGAGGCCCTCAGTCAGAGAGGTAGAGCTGGACTGTAGTGGACTGCCCAGTGAGAGGCCCTCAGTCAGAGAGGTAGAGCTGGACTGTAATGGACTGCCCAGTGAGAGGCCCTCAGTCAGAGAGGTAGAGCTGGACTGTAATGGACAGTGAGAGGCCCTCAGTGAGAGGCTGGACCTCAGTCAGAGAGGTAGAGCTGGACTGTAGTGGACTGCCCAGTGAGAGGCCCTCAGTCAGAGATGTAGAGCTGGACTGTAATGGACTGCCCAGTGAGAGGCCCTCAGTCAGAGAGGTAGAGCTGGACTGTAGTGGACTGCCCAGTGAGAGGCCCTCAGTCAGAGAGGTAGAGCTGGACTGTAATGGACTACCCAGTGAGAGGTCCTCAGTCAGAGAGGTAGAGCTGGACTGTAATGGACTGCCCAGTGAGAGGTCCTCAGTCAGAGAGATAGAGCTGGACTGTAATGGACTGCCCAGTGAGAGAGAAGACTATAGGCGGCAGCAGGGCCAACACTGCCTTCCCCAGTAGACTGTAGACTGGGCTGTATCCCAGCTCTGCTCTGGCTCCTCTTCCACTTCCTCCACTTCCAATATTTCTGATCCCAACCGCAGACTCAGAGAAGCAGCAAGGCACACTGACACTGGAGTTAATTAAGACTTGAATCCAGCGTGAGAGTGTCAGTGGAATATCGTTCAACAAAGGCAAAGTCAGGCATATCAAGACATGGGAGGAAGGGGGAAGGATATTAGGATGTGAAGGAATACAACACAAGGATAATATTTACCCCTCCCCTCCCAGAGGTCACTGTGCTTCACTGGTGTTGTGAGGCGTGATCATGAAAAGGCCGTGGCTGTTCAGGCTGCTTTACCAAGCTGGGTTCACTTACTAGACTGTACGCAATGAGAAACTGAACGCCTGAGTTCATTTTATGAATAAGGAAAGCATAATCAAAAGCCGTGTCTGACACGAAGAAGAAATACATTTGCCACAATAACGAGCAACGCACCAAGGTCCAACTGACTGCAGAGAGGAGAGGATATTATATTGGAGATACGTTAGGGCTTGTTACTTAGACCAGTTATTTTATCACTGTGGCACGACTTGAACAAAATAGGACAAATTCTGAAGGTATTGTAATCTGTCTAGTCCCCTAGCTAAGATGTGTTTTTTTTTTTCAAACCTGATTTGGTCACTTTTCCATTTCTGTGACCGAGGTTCAGGTTCTGGGTATGGAGTGACTTGGATGGGATCTGTGATGGGGCCTGCTGAGATATCCTGTTGGAACAGCCAGGCAGCAGACCTGCACATTGGCCTGACATCAGAGCAACTATGCAGTGAGCCGGCTGCAGGAGACCGAGGGGTCTGCCATATTAGGGGGAGGGGTTATTATGGAATAAGTGGGACAACTCCCGGCAGGCCCAGTGAACACCAGCCAGCCAATAATGATAAAAGAGCAGAGGAAGTCCCAGTGCTGCTGCCTTATTGAAGATTACCTTAGTACCTTTAAACTGACTCTCTGTTTGCCCTGGCTTACGCATCATATATTTTAACACTCCATCCCTTCCAGCCAGGTTGAAATAAACTAAGACCTACTGCATGTGGTGTCCCATTGGATTCTGTCTTTGTGAGAAATTAATCACGACAGTGACAAATATCAATATCATTGTATTTTTTTAACTACATACTAGCATGTGTGCAAACATTCAGTACATGTCATATGACACCTTCCCAGCCTTTTATGAAACACAAACATATATTAAATCCTATCTCCTCTGAACCACTCGGCGGACCCAGAAACTCCAATCATGCGTCCACTAATTCCTAAACACAAGCACTTCTATCGCTACTCAGATGCAAATTACTTCACACTTACAAGACACATTTGGAGTGATATTTTTCTCTGGTCAGAGCGGCTCAATACCTTGCCTCTTAATATGCTGTCAAGTTAAATCAACATGAGCTGAAATCCAGGCGATCACAGGCACTTTAGCTGCTCACGCAGGAGCATGGTGGCCGGTACTATGCTACGGCGCTCCACTACTCAGAGGCAGCAGGAGGGCCGGATAGATCTCCAGCTCCACTACTCAGAGGCAGCAGGAGGGCCGGATAGATCTCCAGCTCCACTACTCAGAGGCAGCAGGAGGGCCGGATAGATCTCCAGCTCCACTACTCAGAGGCAGCAGGAGGGCCGGATAGATCTCCAGCTCCACTACTCAGAGGCAGCAGGAGGGCCGGATAGATCTCCAGCTCCACTACTCAGAGGCAGCAGGAGGGCCGGATAGATCTCCAGCTCCACTACTCAGAGGCAGCAGAAGGGCCGGATAGATCTCCAGCTCCACTACTCAGAGGCAGCAGGAGGGCCGGATAGATCTCCAGCTCCACTACTCAGAGGCAGCAGAAGGGCCGGATAGATCTCCAGCTCCACTACTCAGAGGCAGCAGAAGGGCCGGATAGATCTCCAGCTCCACTACTCAGAGGCAGCAGGAGGGCCGGATAGATCTCCAGCTCCACTACTCAGAGGCAGCAGAAGGGCCGGATAGATCTCCAGCTCCACTACTCAGAGGCAGCAGAAGGGCCGGATAGATCTCCAGCTCCACTACTCAGAGGCAGCAGAAGGGCCGGATAGATCTCCAGCTCCACTACTCAGAGGCAGCAGGAGGGCCGGATAGATCTCCAGCTCCACTACTCAGAGGCAGCAGGAGGGCCGGATAGATCTCCAGCAGCAGGAGGGCCCACATCACCACTACTCAGAGGCAGCAGGAAGGGCCGGATAGATCTCCAGCTCCACTACTCAGAGGCAGCAGGAGGGCCGGATAGATCTCCAGCTCCACTACTCAGAGGCAGCAGAAGGGCCGGATAGATCTCCAGCTCCACTACTCAGAGGCAGCAGGAGGGCCGGATAGATCTCCAGCTCCACTACTCAGAGGCAGCAGAAGGGCCGGATAGATCTCCAGCTCCACTACTCAGAGGCAGCAGGAAGGCCGTATAGATCTCCAGCTCCACTACTCAGAGGCAGCAGGAGGGCCGGATAGATCTCCTGTGTTCGTTATGAGGCAAGAGAGACTTCCTCCAATCAGCCTGGTAGGCACTTATCATAAGGATGCCACACACACACACTATCTTCACACACACTGCTCGCACACACTGCTCACACACACTGCTCACACACACTGCTCACACACACTGCTCACATACACTGCTCACACATACTCACTCCTGCAAGCAGCCCATGAAGTGACTTCTTATCAACTGTAAGCCATTATGTCCTCTATGTTGTCTTAGGAATTCAGCATTCCCTGTGTTGTCTCTCCAACCCCCATTGTCACACCTCTGAGAAGCAGAGGTTATATCCTGTAGGTCTGGTATCTGATTGGAGGTTAACTTCACAGGAATGCTATTGGTCAACAACTCAGATGCTTCTAAAAGGGTCTTTCTCTTATGACTTGCTGTGGCGAAATACCTACACTCTCTCTCTCCCTCTCCCATGCGCTATGGGCTTTGGCACAAGCCATGGTTTCTTTGTCTCTCTCTTTTTCTAATTGATCATGCTGAGAACAGTGCTTTGTTCATGTCTGTATTGCCTTGTAACTTAAGCTTTATGCCTTGTATGTAAACGCCGGAGATGAAAAGCAGGTAAGGGGAGTTGAACATTTAATCAGGAACAGACAAAGAGTAAGACAGAAACAGGGTCAGCCCACGGATGCACAACAATCAATACAGCAGTGGGGAACAGAGCTGGGGAACTGACAAATATAGGGGAGGTAATAAACAGGTGATTGAGTCCAGGTGAGACCAATAATCGCAGATGTGGAGGGGGACAGAAGGTGTGCGTAATGATGGTGGCAGGAGTGCGCAATGCTGGGGAGCCTGGCGCCCTCGAGCACCAGGGGGGAAGAGCAGGAGCAGTAATGTTGTACGTGAATCCATTCCTTGTTCAATGCAATTAAATATCTGCCTTTGATATAGATCATCTCAGACATTTTTAACTCAACTAATGGTGTTCTTGCATATTGCTAAATAATCTTTATGGAGTCAGATAATTCCTTAAATAGGTTAGTTACTTACACGGAACCCAAACCGGCTGCGTGCGTGCGCCAACGTGCGCTATCGTGCATACATTTATTTTGTCCCCCTACACCAAACGCGATCATGACATGCAGGTTAATTTGGGGACAGGTCAAAAAGCATTAAACATGAATGGCAATTTAGCTAGTTAGCTTGCTGTTGCTAGCAAATTTGTACTGGGATATAAACATTGAGTTGTTATTTTACCTGAAATGCACAAGGTCCTCTACTCCGACAATTAACCCACACATAAAACGGCCAACCGAATCATTTCTAGTCATCTCTCCTCCTTCCAGGCTTTTTCATCGTTTAACTTATATGGTGATTGGCATCTAAACGTTCATAGTTTTACCACGACAACTGGCAACAGTTCGTCTTTCAATCACCCACGTGGGTATAACCAATGAGGAGATGGCACGTGGGTACCTGCTTCTATAAACCAATGAGGAGATGGGAGAGGCAGGACTTTCAGCGTGATCTGCGTCAAAAATAGAAAGAAGTTCTATTTTAGCCCTCGGCATCGCAGACACGCGTTGGCGAGCGCAAGTAGTGTGGGTGCAATAATTGAATAACATGGATTTCTACATTTATTTTGCGAT
>NC_068434.1:66553452-66568452 GCF_023373465.1 Oncorhynchus keta | reverse complement strand
GATAGGGGGGTACCCATGGGCAGTACTCCAAAAAGGGCTGTAAGGGGAGACGGATCTATAACAGTGTCATATATATCAGAGAAACATTTAAATATTAATTCCCAGAAACCTGACAGTTTATGACTGCCCCAAAACATATGCAACAGTGTGGCTGGTTCCACTTTACATCTGACACAGGTAGGATCAAAATCAGAGAATATTCTTCCAAGTTTGGCCCCCGACCAGTGGATACGGTGAACCACCTTGAATTGAATGAGGCTGTGTCTAGTGCTAAAAGAGGAAGAGTGCACCCTGTGCAGCACAGATTCCCAGGCGTCTTCCCCAAGTTCCTCCCCCAACTCCTTTTCCCATCGAGTCTTTAAAGGCACCAAAGAAGGGTTCTGTAAGTCATGAATGATTGCATATACATCTGAAATTGCGCCCCTAGGAAGCTTGTTCAGCTCCAAGATGCTCTCTATAGCTGTATTCGCAGGCCTATTGGGAAATCCAGGTGTGTTAGCTCTGACAAAGTTTCTAGTCTGGAGATAGTGGAAAAAGTGGGATTGGGGGAGATTGAACTTTTCCTGCAGCTGAGAAAAAGAGGCAAATGTATTATCAAAGAATAATTGGGCTAGCGAGGAGAGGCCTAGTGAGTGCCAAATGCCAAAAGCCCCATCATTCAAAGATGGAGGATATAAAATGTTCTGATTGATTGGGCCTGATAAAGAAAAGCCTCGGAGGCTAAAGGCTAAACGGAACTGATTCCAAATTTTAAGAGACTGCTTTACAATTGGGTTGACACACCTTTTGCCTAGGGACACTGGGAGAGACGAGCACAGCACAGAGGAAAGTGCTGGAGGTTTACACGATTCAGACTCCATCTGGACCCAGAGTGGTCTAGGGCCAGTAGGATCAGTCTGCAGCCAGTACAGAACAGCTCTGAAATTCGCAGCCCAGTAGTATGTCTGAAAATTTGGTAGAGCTAAACCCCCCAATGACCTAGGCTTCTGTAAATGTTTTCTACCAATCCGTGGTACCTTGCCATCCCAAATAAAATGCATGAATGTTTGATCCAGTGAAATAAAAAAAGATTTTGGAATAAAAATGGGTAAACATTGAAATAAATATAAAAATTTGGGCAACACATTAATTTTAATGACATTAATCCTTCCGATAAGAGAAAGGGGTAGCGAATTCTAAAAAGTAAAAGATTGTTTCAATCTGTCTGCTAGAGCAACAAAGTTCCTGAAACAAATTTGAATATTTCCTTGTCACTTTTACTCCCAAGTAAGTGAATTGATCCCGGACAATCCTAAACTGAGAACTTGTAAAAGAGCACTTTAAAGCAGCCTTGTTTACCGGAAAAAGCTCACTCTTGCCTAGATTCAGCTTGTACCCTGAGATTGATCCAAACTTTTTAAGAACAGATAGGGCACGTGGCAATGAGGTATCGGGGTTGGAGATAAACAAAAGGAGGTCGTCAGCATATAGCGAGACTTTCTGCTCCCAGCCCGCCCTGATTATGCCTTGAATGGCATCATTAGAGCGTAGTGCAATGGCGAGAGGTTCGATTGCCAAAGCAAACAACAAGGGGGAGAGTGGGCAACCCTGTCTGGATCCGCGGTGCAAGGTAAATGTGTGTGTTTTTTGCCAATTTTAACCGCACACTTGTTGTTTGTGTACATGGATTTTATAATTTCGTATGTTTTACCCCCAACACCACTTTCCATCCATTTGTATAGCAGACCCTCATGCCACATTTTTTTAAATCAACAAAGCATGAGAAGACTTTGCCTTTGTTTTGGTTTGTTTGGTTGTCAATTAGGGTGTGCAGGGTGAATACATGGTCTGTTGTACGGTAATTTGGTAAAAAGAGAAATTTGACATTTGCTCAGTATATTATTTTCGTTGAGGAAATGTACGAGTCTGCTGTTAATGATAATGCAGAGGATTTTCCCAAGGTTACTGTTGACGCATATTCCACAGTAGTTATTGGGGTCAAATTTGTCTCCACTTTTGTGGATTGGGGTGATCAGTTCTTGGTTCCAAATATTGGGGAAGATGCCAGAGCTGTCTGTATATTTGATCATTTCATTAAGGATACCATCAACACCACAGGCCTTTTTGGGTTGGAGGGTTTTTATTTTGTCCTGTACTCTTTCTCTCTCTCTCTCTCTGAACTACTGGGAATCGGGGGGAGGAAGACTGCAACGCACCAGTTGAAAAGGGAAAGGATTTTTGAGGAGATCAATACACTATTTCTTTTAAAGTGTGAAATGTTGAAAGGCAAACAAGGAATTGTACTGAATAGCCAGTGAATGGTGTTTCTGTCGTAATATTAGAGTGAAATTGCACAGCATATGGCAAGAGTGTGAAAAGCAGCGTGGGGTTATGGGATTTGTTGCACGGTCTTACATCAGCCTATGTGTGAGAATGTGTCTGTACGCGCTTACAGTCTGTGTGAGTGTGTGTGTGTGTGAGTGTTTTGTGTGTGCACGTTTGTGTGCACATACAGTTCCGTGTACTGTATGTGTGAAAGGCTGTGTATGCAGGAGTGTGTATTCATCTGTAAATACTGTGTGCTGGGTTTGATGAGTAATGTGCATGCGAGTTTAGCCTAGATGTCAGATACAATATTATTACGAAACTCAATGTTGTGGGTTTGAAAGAACACACTGTACACTCTGAATACAATGGGGTTGTGGAACAAGCAGCTGTTCTATTCAAGCCAACATCTAGCCAGGCGGTCAGGCAGCCAGGCAGCCAGGCGGTCAGGCAGCCAGGCAGCCAGGCGGTCAGGCAGCCAGGCAGGCAGGCAGGCAGGCAGCTATCCCCACCGCCACCCTCTGTTACTGCTCAAACCCAGAGCCTGTTCAGCAGCCACAGAGAGTTGCTGAGGGATCTACGGGACAAAGAGGATGAACAGGCTAACTGAAGGATGAGCATGTGATGGTCACTGACACACAGTACTGTACAGTGAGTCACTGCGCTTTTCGACTTCACTTTCTCCTCTAGATACAGGAACACTCCCAACTGTCCATAGTGGTCACTGAAATGCAGCCCGTAGGACCTATAAGAACTGAACCAAATGGGACTTCTTGCTGCCCACCAGACACGTTCACTGACTATTTCTCCCAACCCCTATCTACGCCTTTTAACAGCTGCACTGACTCTCTCGGTGGGCGCAGCCCCAGCACATCCCTCTGCCTTCATCCTCCGTCGTTCCAGGGAGGTCAGAGGCTTGCGGCAGGTGGTGGGGGACGGTGAGGAGGTGATGGTGGGGTGCCATGGAGCCGGCAGGCCAGAAGCAGGTTGTTGGATTTCTCTGCATACTGAGAGGCCTGATTAAACAGGGGCTTCCAGCCCAGGACCAGGATGTGTCCAGAGAACAGACAGAAGAGACAAGCGTGACAGCCCACACAACCTCTGACGCTGTTGGTCAGATGACACCCAAACTTCTCACCCCTCTCCTCCCTTTCCTCCCCTCTGGAGGGGGACACGGGCCACTGAGCAGACCCACCGCCACCATGCAGCCAGGCGCTCTCTTATGTACTGTCCAATTCGCGGCCTCCACATGCACCCCCCCCTCCACATCCCACAATCCTGTGTGAGTGTCTCTGGAGCATACCAAGTGCATTACGGTAATTGATGAGTGTTATCATGGCCAAAATATAAATCACATGAGTAAATCAGCCCATGATTGGGGAAATCTTTGGCGTGACACAGGGAGAGGATTTACAGAGCGTTGCTGACATGTGGTGATTGCTTTTAAGTCTCTTTGTTGTGTCTTTCTCCCAATGAGGCGGGGGACGGGAGAGAGGCCTGTAGCCTGTAACCGTCTGATATGAGGAATAGGTAAGCAGGGGGACGACACTGATGCCTGCTCAAACGATTCCCATGGCTCATTGCATGTGTGCAGTTTGTCAGATTGGCCTGTCAGGAGCGTGTCCTTGCCCCCACTATCTCTGTGGCAACAGCAGGAGAGGAACCCATCAACACCTCGACACAGAGAGGCAGAGGTCAGCCATCCTCTGAAGACGATAATGGAATGATAATGGTGGAGTATGGGATGTAGAAATGGCTGAGCTTTATCCACAATATCTCCTCTCATTAACGTTCGCTGTTAATGCTGCTGTTTATGCTTGTGTTCTACACCAGCTCCCCCTAATTAGGCGTGCCGGCGTCTAAAAATACACAGCAAACTAAATTGTGGCGTGGAAAGTACATGCAAATCTGATGATGTACAGGAATAATGGGGGAGATTAATGTTGCGCTGCGGAGGAAAGTAATTGAGTTGGCTGTGTTGACACTAACGCACAGTGAAAGTCTTCTCTGTCGGTTGGCGAAGCTAGACGCTGTGTGGAGTTGTTGTGTGGATGGACGGATGCTGCACGGCACGGCGGGGATGCCGCGGCTCTGGCGGTGTTGGTTTTGTGTCGGTGGTGTCATGGTGAAGGTGTTAGCCAGGGTAAAGGAGCACCATGGTGGCATCTTCCTCTTGTGTAGCAGCATAGCCAAGCTGTCACTCACACTGGCCGTGTACCACAGAGAGGACACAGGAATACTGCCCAGATACAATAGGCCACAACACAACTCAGAGGACAGCAAAGCTGTGGATAAGGGAGAACAGGGCTCTGGTCTGATGGAGTAGCGCTGACGAGGCCAGCTGACACTGTAGGTTTGGACAAGTATCATGCTCTAAATCCCCACATGCACAATAGAAATATGAGAATTCCAAAGTCCAATATAACACAATACATTAGAGTAGGAGTGAGATAGGAAGACACACAATCTACTGTTGAAAGAGTGAGTCAAGAGACAAATGTGTTCTACGAAAGCTGTCCCCCTCTCAGCCCATCCAGTCCTTCATCTGTCAAGAGACAGAGAGACAGACAGAGAGATACATGGAGAGAAACGAAGAGAGCGCACACGAGAGAGAGAGACAGAGAGAGAGAGAGAGAGAGAGAGAGAGAGAGAGAGAGAGAGAGAGAGAGAGAGAGAGAGAGAGAGAGAGAGAGAGAGAGAGAGAGAGAGAGAGAGAGAGAGAGAGAGAGAGAGAGAGAGAGAGAGAGAGAAGGAGTCCAACATATGACTGTGGAGCTGTTTTTAGCATGTGTTGCGCGGTGAGTGGGTGTGGGCGTGCTGGCTGTGCTGCTTGCCCAACTCAGACTGGACCTGAGATCATTATCCTGTCCCCCCGCTGGACAGACCAGATCAGACTCGCCAGTGTCCGCTCCAGAACCCTGCCCCGGGGTTTACCGTCTGCTCTGCTAGCTTGCCCACTCACTTCATAGTGGACAGAATTACACCACGCCACATGCATGAGTTGAGGCCCACTACTATGATACTATTGGACTGTGTTATATAGTGCCTGGTCAAAAGTAGTACATTACTGTATAGGGAATAAAATAGCATTTCAGGAAGACCCGTTGGACAGGGGAGCAGGTGTAATGGGGATTTGTAAACCCTGGGGGTTATAGGCTCAGCAGAGCCCCAGTTATCCATCTAGCCAGGCTGCTGAATGGTGAACATCCCCTTTCCTTTCAGAGTCCCTCCGTCCGTCTTTCCTTTCAGAGTCCCTCCGTCCGTCTTTCCTTTCAGAGTCCCTCCGTCCGTCTTTCCTTTCATAGTCCCTCCGTCCGTCTTTCCTTTCAGAGTCCCTCCGTCCGTCTTTCCCTTCAGAGTCCCTCCGTCCGTCTTTCCCTTCAGAGTCCCTCCGTCCGTCTTTCCTTTCAGAGTCCCTCCGTCCGTCTTTCCCAGAGTCCCTCTGTCCGTCTTTCCTTTCAGAGAGTCCCTCCGTCCGTCTTTCCCAGAGTCCCTCCGTCCGTCTTTCCTTTCAGAGTCCCTCCGTCCGTCTTTCCTTTCCGAGTCCCTCCGTCCGTCTTTCCTTTCAGAGTCCCTCCGTCCGTCTTTCCTTTCAGAGTCCCTCCGTCCGTCTTTCCTTTCAGAGTCCCTCCGTCCGTCTTTCCTTTCAGAGTCCCTCCGTCCGTCTTTCCTTTCAGAGTCCCTCGTCTTTCCTTTCAGAGTCCCTTCCGTCCGTCTTTCCTTTCAGAGTCCCTCCGTCCGTCTTTCCTTTCAGAGTCCCTCCGTCCGTCTTTTCAGAGTCCCTCCGTCCGTCTTTCAGAGTCCCTTCAGAGTCCCTCCGTCCGTCTTTCCTTTCAGAGTCCCTCCGTCCGTCTTTCCTTTCAGAGTCCCTCCGTCCGTCTTTCCTTTTTCAGAGTCCCTCCGTCCGTCTTTCCTTTCAGAGTCCCTCCGTCCGTCTTTCCTTTCAGAGTCCCTCCGAGTCAGAGTCCCTCCGTCCGTCTTTCCTTTCAGAGTCCCTCCGTCCGTCTTTCCTTTCAGAGTCCCTCCGTCCGTCTTTCCGTCTTTCCTTTCAGAGTCCCTCCGTCCGTCTTTCCTTTCAGAGTCTTTCCCTCCGTCCGTCTTTCAGAGTCCCTCTGTCCGTCTTTCCTTTCAGAGTCTTTCCCTCCCCGTCCGTCTTTCCTTTCAGAGTCCCTCCGTCCGTCTTTCCTTTCAGAGTCCCTCCGTCCGTCTTTCCTTTCAGAGTCCCTCCGTCCGTCTTTCCTTTCAGAGTCCCTCCGTCCGTCTTTCCTTTCAGAGTCCCTCCGTCCGTCTTTCCTTTCAGAGTCCCTCCGTCCGTCTTTCCTTTCAGAGTCCCTCCGTCCGTCTTTCCTTTCAGAGTCCCTCCCGTCTTTCCTTTCAGAGTCCCTCCCTCCGTCCCTCCGTCTTTCCTTTCAGAGTCCCTCCGTCCGTCTTTCCCGTCCGTCTTTCCTTTCAGAGTCCCTCCGTCTTTCCTTTCAGAGTCCCTCCGTCCGTCTTTCCTTTCAGAGTCCCTTCCGTCTTTCCTTTCAGAGTCCCTCCGTCCGTCTTTCCTTTCAGAGTCCCTCCGTCCGTCTTTCCTTTCAGAGTCCCTCCGTCCGTCTTTCCTTTTCCTGTCCGTCTTTCCTTTCAGAGTCCCTCCGTCCGTCTTTCCTTTCAGAGTCCCTCCGTCTTTCCCGTCCCTCCGTCCGTCTTTCCTTTCAGAGTCCCTCCCTCTTTCAGAGTCCCTCCGTCCGTCTTTCCTTTTTCTTTCCTTTCAGAGTCCCTCCGTCCGTCTTTCCTTTCAGAGTCCCTCCGTCCGTCCAGAGTCCCTTCCGTCTTTCCTTTCAGAGTCCCTCCGTCCGTCTTTCCCTTTCCTTTCAGAGTCCCTCCGTCCGTCTTTCCTTTCAGAGTCCCCCTCCGTCCGTCCCTCCGTCCGTCTTTCCTTTCAGAGTCCCTCTGTCCGTCTTTGTTGACGGCTCCTTCTGATCAAGGTGACTTATGTCGGAGCGAGTGGTGCAATGACGTTCTGGTCAACAGCTCAGTCCCTGGCAGATGACAGTGTTGGACAAGCTGCCACTCTATGCTGATGATACCTCTGATAATTGGAGTCTCAGCATCGGAGAGGAGAGGTGGATGGGCTGGACAGATGAAGCCCTGGCCGGTACACAGTCGATAGTCGATAGTGTAATCACGGAGTTCCAGGTGTTGAGTTGAGGTGCTGCTCTGTCCGCCCGCCCGGCCGGTTGGTGAATACACAGAACGGGCCGGGCCCTCACCAGTCCCTGGGAAGGTCACGACTGAGGCTCTTTGTCTGTCCAGCAGCCCTCTTTTCTTTTTATTCCCTCTGTCTGTCTGTCTGTCTGTCTGTCTGTCTGTCTGTCTGTCTGTCTTCTGTCTGTCTGTCTGTCTGTCACTCACAGTGTTGGTAAATATTGGAAATGTGCTCGAGCCCCTGGCAACAAAGACCTTTTCAACCAAGTGGTCATGTAGGAATGACCGCTTGTCCATTTCAGTCATGTTTATTTGGTATTCTGTTTCTCAGTTGTACAGTATTTATTATCTCTCACAGTTGTATTTGCCTGATACCGCATTCTATTTGCCTATGTTCTGCCCGGCAAACACACAGACTACTCAACATCGGTTTGAAGAGGCGAAGAGATTCCATAATTGCAATTTGCGCTCCTCACAAGTCAATAGATGGTGACTTTATCAGCAGCCAACACACAGGAGGGTTTGTTCAGAGATAGTTAATTGAATAGGAAAATCAAGTCCTGGCTTCACACACGCCAAGTCATTTTCATATCACTCAAATGTCACCAGGTGTTGGGGTGACAGCCGAGAGCTCAGGCAGACTGGTCACCTGACAGGTACCATTAAGCACCGGAGCTGAATAGAAGATGGAGGCCATAGACAGACGCTGTAATATATGTATTTCTGTGATGGAGGCTTTGAGGCTTTATGAGAAATCCATGTGTTGAGTTTAGAGAGTACATACAGTGAATAAGAGGGTGATCTATCTGTGATCCCAGGGGGGAGGGGGGTGGAGCGAGGAGATCGTGGTTTGTAATCAACCATGGCTGTAGTGGTGGAATTGAGAGTGGATCAGTAGCCAGTAGGAGATCTAGTCAGAACTCTGTGAGGGATTCACATTCATCCAACCTGTCGGGCATGGATCAACCCGGTACAATGGATGTTTTGAAAAGAAAATATATTTAGACGGATCAGATAGTTAAGGCTGAAGGACAAAGGATTCCAGATAGGTCACTGGATTATCAAGAGACGGGCCGAGTAAATGGAAGAACACAGCCGGAGCCCCTTGGTACAATAAAGAGACTGATCGTGAGAATGGAAAGAGAGGTGAAGAAGAAAGTCAAAAGAAACAGAAAAAGGGGAGGTAGAGAGAAAGAGAACTAGCCAATTAGCAGGAAGCCAGCAGGTGTGGTTTTTCTCTGGAGCCCCCCTCCCTCCCTCCTCCATAGAGTCTCTCCATCCAGGCTGGGATGGGGGGTTGCTGTGCTCGCCTTAAAGAGCAGGGAGTTTCTATGGCAACCGCCTGGCACGCTCTGTCTCCAGGGAAACGGAAATGTCACAGCTTAAGCGGTCTCACAGAAAGAGAGGGCGCGAGGGAGAGAGGGAAGAAGAAAAAGAAAGATGCAGGTAAGAGCAGAGGAAAGCGGCTGATGAGATCAATGTACTACTTCTTATCTTTGTGGCAAGGCTGTCACATTATCAACAAATGATCTGTACGATAAAATGTATCTGCTGACGTATCTCCTCTGAGCCACCCACTTCCTCTCCAACCTAGTTTGTAACCTGTAGGAGATGAAGGAGTATACTATATGTGGGATCATTTGGAGACATTCCCTCAGTAGTCATGGCAGGAGTAAACCCATAGCCTCGTGTCCCTGAACGCAACAAAACACTAAAGGGCTTTTAAAACACAATCAGGTTCCATTTGTTCATTCAAATATTTACACCCACAAACAACTTTTACAAATGATGGCAGCCTGAGAGAAAGTCCACATGCCTGCCGTCGGCAACCCCTGAGTGGGTGAGTGTTGTATCAATGCCCTCGTTTGGTACAGAGCTGGAAGGAGCCTGAACCTCCAAATTACACATTAGCCAACCTTGGCCTGCAGAAAGCTCATTAACCTGAATGGTTGCTGATTTCTCCACTACTAACACAGCATTAAGTCCTTTCCTGGAGGGCTGGACCCGTGGACTCATCAGCAGGTGTTTCAGCACCCCTCAAGGTCTCTGGTTAATCAGCGTAAACAAATGTTGTTGTTTTTGTCACGGCAGTGCCCGCTTTAGCTTAATGTAAGCCATGCCATTATGGTTATGGGCAAGGCCTTTACTTTCCCCAAAATTCTTTATTCATTTATATACTAATAGTGCCCCATCTGGGATAATTGACCTGTCTAAGTCTACCCTGTTGTGATGTAATAAGGTCATTTGAACTGCTCTGGAAAGTCACGGAAGAAATGAAAAGAGGGAGATGTGGAGGAAAGGAGAGAGAGAGACTGAGAGTGAAAGAGAGGGTCTCGGGGAGGGGGGTTGGCTGGCCAGCTAAACGGACCATTTCTCCGGCATGCTGCTGTGTGCCTGCCTGCCTGCCTGCGAGTGTGGCCCGGCCATGCCTAATTTACTTCCTCTTTTGTCGTTGTTGTCTCCATTCCTTGGTTGATTAAACCAACCTCGTGCAGCTATGCTCAACAAATAGCCTAATTGAGGACGACCTTGGTAAATGATATATCAGCCCTCTCCTCCAGAAGTGCCACCTGCACCAGCAGCAGCAGCCCCCCAGCCCATCGCCCCATCAGCCCACGCACACAGACAGGCCTCGCATCAGCCAAAGTCATTTCTCGCACGACCTTTCCCACAAATCACTGCGGTGACACAACATGGATGGATCACTGGAATGGGGCACATTTGTAACACCTACAGCGTTCATCAGATACAAGCAGATACCCATCAATTATTCCCTTCCATTTGCTTCACGGCATCCAGCCCCACATCAGGACAAAATAAGTCAACAAAAACATTCATATCTACTCATTGCAGCAGCGGCAGCAGCCAGCGCCACACAGGATTCTCATTCAATTTCCTTTCCCCCACTTTCTTTGTCTCTGACTTTAGATGGGGGAAGGGGGAAGGAGAGGGGTTTGGTAGTTTGTGTTCAAAGTGGCCTAGCTGCAGAGGATCTGATGGCTCTCTCTCTGTGCAGTCTCTGGAGGGATCTCTCACAGCACAGCACAGCATAGCACAGGATGCAGATGCCTGTCTGGATGCAGAGAGAGATGCCAATGCCTTCATACATAATGAGCCTGGGCTCCAGCAGAGAGAGAGGGAGAGGGAGAGAGAGAGAGAAAGAGAGATGCAACACAAAGCAGCCAGCGTAGAGAACAAGCCATCGATGCCCTCAATTCTCTCTGTTTATTTGCCACCACCAGCCCCACCGTCCTCTCCTCTCATCTCCCCTCCGCACGGTTCATCTCGGCGCTGAGCGATGCTCCTGCCCAGTGGTATGTGTGACACCGATGTGTTTCTCAGGAGGGATGTGTATCCTGCAGGTAAACACCTGGAGGCTGAGAAATCACCCTCCCAAAGTCTGCCACGGACAGGACAGGGGGCTGCGGTGTGATGCGGTGTTAACAAAGTGAGACTCATCGTTCTGCCTGTCGCTGACTCCCTGCCTGGGCTCTGGGATGCACACAATCTCATACGCTCTGTGTGGCCAGGTTGAGAGGGATGATATAGGGAGATGTGGGGAGCACAGGGATATAGTAGGATCCCGCTTTCAAAGAGAAGGCTATATCTCCATCCTGGACACGTGGGAGCACTATGGAGGAGGGAGAGAGAGGCTGTCTAGAACAGTAGGGAGGTGACCTCTAGCAGAGAGACCCAGAGGACAGAGAACAGTAGATCTTAACCACCACGTCTCTCACATCACAGCCACATCATGGACACATCACAGCCCCTGTTGCCCTGGAGGCGGGACAGGGAAGCGCTGATAAAATAAATAGGTCATACCACCAATAAACAGCCTGAGAGGAAGGCAGGAAGGGAGTGAGGAAGGAGAAGAGACAGAGGGAATGCCATGTCCGTCACCCTGAGGAGAGGAGCAGCGAAGGGCCCACTCCTGTCATTCCAGAGGTCACTCACAACTCTCAGCGCTCATCATGAGCCTCTCCCTACTTTTCACATCATCCACAACTCAACGACACCCTGTCAGGCCTCAGCTCTCCAAATCAAATGGCACACAGGGGGGTAATGCATACCGCAGCTCTGCTAGTGACAGAATACCATTGAAGAGTGAGTGAAAATCAATCCCTCAGGCCACTAACACCAGAATCACAACAGGGGGTGAGCATGTTCCCTACAACACAGCCGATTAATCCCTTAAGCATGGAGAGCCAGGCCCCATACGGCCCCCAGTCTCCACACTCACTGTGATCTGCCATCATACCCACACAGGCCATCCAAAGGCACAAGGGCTTTAATCATTGTCTGGAAGGAGACAGCAGTCACTGGAGACAACTTTCATTAGTTAGTTAGGTTATAAACATGGAACGGCCATGACAATCTCTGTTCCTCTAGGACCAAACCAGGGATGCCGGGTGGAGGCAGGGAGATGAACGGCTGGGAGCAGTAGACGGGTTTCTACACACCTCTCTCTCTCTCTCTCTCTCTCTCTCTCTCTCTCTCTCTCTCTCTCTCTCTCTCTCTCTCTCTCTCTCTCTCTCTCTCTCTCTCTCTCTCTCTCTCTCTCTCATCCCCATCCATACCTCAGAGCTGTCCTGACACCACGGCCTGCCCTGCTTATAGAGAACTTTCATTCATGCTTCTGACTGACGGGAAACATGCTGCTGTGATTTCAACAGGCCTGACTGGCCACAGGCCCCTCAGTATCCCAATGCTCTCTTTCTAACCAGGCCCTGCTCCCAAACCATCAATCAGCTAATGATTTTATCATGCAGAGATGTGTCAAAACCTCCAGCCCCCATGCCACGGGGCTCCTTGCCTCCCCTAATAATGTATTTGTTTCGCCACTTTCTAAATAACTCTGTCGTGAGATTTACTACCGAACTTCAGTTCGTTAATCTTTTACATGTGGTCCAATATCACAGGACTTCATTAAATAAATCATATCTCTCTCAGATGTTTGTAGATCCAATTATTTCTTTAACAAATTGGATTTCACTCTTATTATTTGTATTTTCTCCCTGCTGTTGGCTCCGGCGTTGACGCTGGGGGATGCTGATCATGTGTTTTAATATCGGGGATGCTGATCATGTGTTTTAATATCGGGGATGCTGATCATGTGTTTTAATATCGGGGATGCTGATCATGTGTTTTAATATCGGGGATGCTGATCATGTGTTTTAATATCGGGGATGCTGATCATGTGTTTTAAAATCGGGAATGCTGATCGTGTGTTTTAATATCGGGGATGCTGATCGTGTGTTTTAAAATCGGGAATGCTGATCGTGTGTTTTAATATCGGGGATGCTGATCATGTGTTTTAAAATCTGGGGATGCTGATCATGTGTTTTAAAATCGGGAATGCTGATCGTGTGTTTTAATATCGGGGATGCTGATCGTGTGTTTTAATATCGGGGATGCTGATCATGTGTTTTAATATCGGGGATGCTGATCATGTGTTTTAAAATCGGGAATGCTGATCATGTGTTTTAATATTGGGGATGCTAATCATGTGTTTTAATATCGGGGATGCTGATCGTGTGTTTTAATATCGGGGATGCTGATCATGTGTTTTAATATCGGGGATGTTGATCGTGTGTTTTAATATCTGGATGCTGATCATGTGTTTTAATATCGGGGATGCTGATCATGTGTTTGCTTGCATCACTGCAGCTGTAGACAGTGCAAAGGCCAGGCGCCCACTCAAGAGCTGCGATCTACTTCCTCTGCTCTGCCTTAATCAGTTTGCAGTGCTGCTCCAAGGTGTTTAAAGGACATTTGTGCATGACAAGATGCAATGTGTTGGACAAAACAGAGTGGGAGGTGACAGGAGGAGGCTGGCCCCACAGACACCACAGTGGGGAGGGAGACCAGTCGCAGATTAGGCCTACATCTGAATTATAGCCATATTCCCAATATAGTGCACTACTTTCAACCAGGGCCCAGTGCATTATATAGGGAATAGGGCCCAATTTCAGATGCTGGGACTGAGACAAGGCAGTTCTGCTGGGCATCTAAACACACAGTGTGGCTGTAGAGCTCATTCTACAGGGAGTAGAATTAGACATAAAAAATAAAGATGAAATACCATAGAAAGAGCCCAACTCTGATGTATAGCTACCTTTGAACTCTGGTGGGAATAAACAAGTCTTTGCAGAACAGAAAGATCCCCCGTTCTTCCTCTCTGTTCTCTTTGCACTACAATCAACACACATTCAAAATAGAAAAAGAGTTGTATAAAAAAAACATGAAGCCGTAGAAAGTGAATTCTCAGTGGGCCGGCTCTGATAACGTAGTTCTTCTTCTTCGTCTTCATAACACAACTCTCCATGGAAGCGGTGTGGAGCAGTAGAGCAGAGTGGGAGTCCCCAGAGTTCCTGTGTCCACTCCGAGCGATGCTCTCTGCTCTGTGCCCCTCTCTCTGGGGATGGGGGAGGCACAAACACCGAACAACAGCTCCACATCGGTGCTCGTTCTTCTCTCACGTCTCCTCTGTTCAACATCTATCAAACTAACGTCTATGTATATATGTACATCTATGGAGCACGGCCCCCATTAAATGTGTGACTGGAAGGTGAGGAGGACGAGGAGCCCTGAGGTAAGTAAAGAAGAGGACGAGGGATGGGGAGGACGAGGGGGAGAGGGCTAAGTGGAGGGGCTTGTTAATGCTGTCCTTTAAAGCCCCAGCCTCCAGGTGTTATCCCAGGCTGAACGGACGAGTCAAGGAGGAGAGCAGCTTGTCATCTCCGACCCACTCCTACCAGAAAGATCATTACTGCAAATGGACAGCAGTGGAAATTAAAAGCCTGCTCATTTGGAAGGAGACAGGAGAGCGAAAGCAGAGGAGAGAGCAAGAGGACAGACAGACACAGTTAGTTATTCTGTAGTTCATTTCTATTCTCCTGCTCCTCACAAAAGGAGAAGAGCCTGCCCATTGGTCTAACACAGTGGTTCCCAAACCTTTTATAGTCCTGTGCCCCTTCAAACATTCAACCTCCAGCTGCGTACCCCCTCCAGCACCAGGGTCAGCGCGCACTCAAATGTTGTTTTTTTGCCATCATTGTAAGCCTGCCACACACACTATACGATACATTAATTAAACATAAGAATGAGTGTGAGTTTTTGCCACAACCCGGCTAGTGGGAAGTGACAAAGAGTTCTTATTGGACCAGGGCACAAATAATATAATAATAATAAATAATTTTGCTCTTTATTTAGCCATCTTATTTGTTCATTGAAAATTGTGAATAACTCACCACAGGTTGAAAGGATGCACATAACGCTGCAAGCTGAGTTGTATTGGAGAGTCTCAGTCTTAAATCATTTTCCACACACAGTCTGTGCCTGTATTTAGTTTTCATGCTAGTGAGGGCCGAGAATCCACTCTCACATAGGTATGTGGTTGCAAAGGGCATCAGTGTCTTAACAGTGTGATTTGCCAAGGCAGGATACTCTGAGAGCAGCCCAATCCAGTGGATTCTAATTAAATACAATTTTCACAGAACCTCTTGTTGC
>NC_068434.1:66525952-66548452 GCF_023373465.1 Oncorhynchus keta | reverse complement strand
CTCTCTCTCTCTCTCTCTCTCTCTCTCTCTCTCTCTCTCTCTCTCTCTCTCTCTCTCTCTCTCTCTCTCTCTCTCTCTCTCTCTCTCTCTCTCTCTCTCTCTCTCTCTCTCTCTCTCTCTCTCTCTCTCTCTCTCTCTCTCTCTCTCTCTCTCTCTCTCTCTCTCTCTCTCTCTCTCTCTCTCTCTCTCTCTCTCTCTCTCTCTCTCTCTCTCTCTCTCTCTCTCTCTCTCTCTCTATCTATCTATCTATTCGCATATGCTACTGCTTAAAGCGCCTAGGAGATTTACACCATTGTCAGCCCACAAGGGTACAATCAGGAATAACCTTCCCATAAGCCCTGCTGATGTGTCCATAGGTACAGTACAGCTAGGTGTTGCTAGTTGAAAGAGAGGGAGGGAGAGAGGAAGGTGTAAATAAAACAGACAGCAAATGAAAGAGTGAGGACGTTGAGGTTAATATTGAAAAATGTGTGTGTATGCATATGCTTGTTTGAGTTTGTATGTGTGTGTGTGTTGGGCAGTGTGAGCCCACCTCTCTATCTGCAGGTTACATAAGAGTGCTCCCTGACTCCTGGTCTAGCTGGCACGCCTTGCTCTGCCTTTGCCTTTCATCTACAGGAGACACACTACTTTATTTATCCTTTCCTTACTTTCATGGGAATGTATTCCATTCGTTTATATTGATTGATTTATTTTGCAGAGTTTAGCGTATACATGCTCAGACTGTGGAGAGAAATCACTTTTTCATTCTGTTAGTGTCATTGTGAAGTTGTCTGACTTTATGGCTGGCTGGCTACACTGTCTTTAGTCTGCCTTCCTCTGTCTACTACGAGGGGAAAAACAGTGGTCCAACCAATACATTTCTCAGTAGCATGGTCAGTGATGGGAGCTGTATTGGTATGGACGCTGAGGTGTAATGTAAGCTATCTCTGCCTGGCAGTTGGCTCTGGCCTGCCTGTCTGCCTGCCTGTCTGCCTGTCTGCGTGGCTGCAGAGCATTAATCAGAGAGGTGCCTGCCTGCTAGCCCTGTCAGAGCCCTCCCACTGCCATAGACCCAGCAGAGGGGCGGCTCAACCCCGAGCCTGAGCCCCCTGGGCTTTTAAAAGCCCCGTCTGTCTATCTACCACGTTGTGTCGCCACACCGACAGCATCCGCTCGTCTCTCCATCAATCCCCCTGGCCAATCATGGCTCTCCGATCACACCCCGGCTCTCCAGCCAGTCAACAGCTGCCTGACTCTGCCAGCCTGACAATCGCTTACCCCACCGCCTTCAAGTCTGTCAACTCTGGGCCTGTCAAATTACTGTCAGTGGGGGAGAGGGGAGGAAGGGGAGGAAGGGGAGGAAGGAGAGGGCGGGGCACAGGGCTGGGGGGTGGGGGTATACAGCTCTGACATACATCACTCTCCCGTCTCCAGCAGAGCACTCTTTCACAGCCCCATCAACTCTTTCTTTCTCTTTCTCTTTCTCTGCCTCCGTCTCTCTCTCTCTCTCTCAATTCCCCTGGCTCCATCAACCCCACTCATCTGTACCCACCACCCCACCCTACAGCGCATGCCCCCCACCCCCTCCGAGCAAGGGATCCACATCAATTTGATTCAGAAAAAAAAGTAATGGGCAGAAAAATGAAATGACTTTCTGGGCCGTTGTGTGAAAGCGTGGCTCTCCTGCACGAGGCAATAACACTGCAATTATCGGCCCTCACAGAACCCCCTTCACCAATGGATGAAGTTTTAATTCCAGGCCTGAAATCAAATGGATGCCCCAGATATCATGTTGAAATAACTCAATGTTTCATACTTCCTGTTCTGCAGTGCCGAGAGAGTAGTGTAGGAATGGGACTAACAGGGAGAGGAGCTGATGTGATGATGATGATGATGATGATGATGGGGAGGTGTGATATTGACATGACACTAGCCATGAGGCTCCAGCTGAGCCTGGGATCAACATGTTGCCAAGTTGGTCTTTAAGTTCACTGCCCTCCCAGTCCATCAAACTTGACACATTAACTCATCAGACACAGCCCTTCTGGCTACTATACATTCCAGACTACAGCCTGCTATGCCTCTACATCGGCACATCTTTTCCAAAGATCTATCCAAGTACACTATGCCCAGTCATGAAAATACAAGCTTCTTGCTGTGCTGCTGTTTGACTGAATAGAGCGGTTGTGGGTGGCTAGATCCAGAGTGACATGTGGGGTGTGTGTTGGGTTGTCATGTGTGTATGTGATGTGCAGTACCAATGGCAGCCCCAGTGGTTGAGGGGCAAGATCCCTTGTCCTCTCCCCTCCCCGGGGGCACACAGTGTAATGACTAGAGCTGGTCCTGATTGGATGAGCAGGGGGAGTGTACCTGCTCTGCATAGATGACAACTCTGATAATTGGTGGAGGATTGGGAGTCATCTGGGCTGAGACGTGCCAGCCTACCTGGCCGCATGGCCCACTGCACTCCTTCCTTTAATGTCATTTTAATACTTCTGCCACGTTCTAATTTTAATCAGACCTTGAGGGCACGGGTGCACTGCTCCCCCTATCCCCACCCCCACCTCTGCTCAAGGGCAGGGGTCTCTGGCCCATCAGCAGCCAGATCCGCATCACCCAGGAAGACAGGAGGGGAGGACAGGGAGCGGATTAAGCTTTCTATGCCATGTTTTATTTTAAACAGGAGCGAGAGAGAGATAGAGCTGCTTTTTCTTGGCCTGTGTTTCTCTTGTGAAGAGCTGATTCTCTGTTTCTCTTGTGCAGAGCTGTTTAAGCAGTGGGGGCCAGTGGAGCAGGCAGTGGGGGCCAGGGTGTGTGGAGCAGGCAGTGGGGGCCAAGGTGTGTGGAGCAGGGAGTGGGGGCCAGGGTGTGTGGAGCAGGGAGTGGGGGCCAGGATGTGTGGAGCAGGGAGTGGGGGCAAGGATGTGTGGAGCAGACAGTGGGGGCCAAGGTGTGTGGAGCAGGCAGTGGGGGCCAGGGTGTGTGGAGCAGGGAGTGGGGGCCAAGGTGTGTGGAGCAGGGAGTGGGGGCCAGGTTGTGGGGAGCAGGCAGTGCGGGCCAGGGTGTGTGGAGCAGGGAGTGGGGGCCAAGGTGTGTGGAGCAGGGAGTGGGGGCCAAGGTGTGTGGAGCAGGAAGTGGGGGCCAGGGTGTGTGGAGCAGGGAGTGGGGGCCAGGATGTGTGGAGTAGGGAGTGGGGGCCAGGGTGTGTGGAGCAGGGAGTGGGGGCCAAGGTGTGTGGAGCAGGAAGTGGGGGCCAGGGTGTGTGGAGCAGGGAGTGGGGGCCAAGGTGTGTGGAGCAGGGAGTGGGGGCCAAGGTGTGTGGAGCAGGAAGTGGGGGCCAGGGTGTGTGGAGCAGGGAGTGGGGGCCAGGGTGTGTGGAGCAGGGAGTGGGGGCCAGGATGTGTGGAGCAGGGAGTGGGGGCAAGGATGTGTGGAGCAGACAGTGGGGGCCAAGGTGTGTGGAGCAGGCAGTGGGGGCCAGGGTGTGTGGAGCAGGGAGTGGGGGCCAAGGTGTGTGGAGCAGGGAGTGGGGGCCAGGTTGTGGGGAGCAGGCAGTGCGGGCCAGGGTGTGTGGAGCAGGGAGTGGGGGCCAAGGTGTGTGGAGCAGGGAGTGGGGGCCAAGGTGTGTGGAGCAGGAAGTGGGGGCCAGGGTGTGTGGAGCAGGGAGTGGGGGCCAGGATGTGGAGTAGGGAGTGGGGGCCAGGGTGTGTGGAGCAGGGAGTGGGGGCCAAGGTGTGTGGAGCAGGAAGTGGGGGCCAGGGTGTGTGGAGCAGGGAGTGGGGGCCAAGGTGTGTGGAGCAGGGAGTGGGGGCCAAGGGTGTGGAGCAGGAAGTGGGGGCCAGGGTGTGTGGAGCAGGGAGTGGGGGCCAGGGTGTGTGGAGCAGGGAGTGGGGGCCAGGGTGTGTGGAGCAGGGAGTGGGGGCCAGGGTGTGTGAAGCTGCTACAGTTAGGCAACGACCGACGCAGGCAGGAGGTCAGAGTTCGGCAGGATGGCCTGACAAAGCTTTATCACCACTTCCTGCAAGGCTCTGTCTCTTTAGGATAGCCACAGGGGCTAAGCTGTGTGTGTGTGTGTGTGTGTGTGTGTGTGTGTGTGTGTGTGTGTGTGTGTGTGTGTGTGTGTGTGTGTGTGTGTGTGTACCTGAACAATCTGGGCCATGCGAACATTGCATTATCGGCTGAGTATTTCCGTGTGCATGCTGATATTATTTGATTCACACTGGCATCTACTGGCATCTATGAAAAGCCCCAGGAAAGCAGAATGGCTGTTCTCCTGCTTTTGTGTCCCTCTTACTCCCAGGACTGGATAGAGCAATCAGAGCAAAATGGCTGAAATCTGCTGCTCCTGTGTGTGTGTGTGTGTGTGTGTGTGTGTGTGTGTGTGTGTGTGTGTGTGTGTGTGTGTGTGTGTGTGTGTGTGTGTGTGTGTGTGTGTGTGTGTGTGTGTGTGTGTGTGTGTGTGTGTGTGTGTGTGTGTGTGTGTAGCCGAGGCTGATGCAACACGCTGACCCCTCATTCTGCTGAGGGCTGGCTGGCACTGAGAGATGACATCATCAGCCAGTCAGCCCAGGGCTGAGGGCCACAGCTGGGGATACTGCTGTCGTGGAGCCAGTGTCAGGGCTGACGCACACTAGCAGTCATAAATACACACAAAGACACACAGAAACCCACACACATAACCACAGATGCACAAACTGTTTTGTAAACAGACAGACAGACACACACACAATTACAACATGAATGTATATTGCAGATGCGTACACACACAAATTCACAAGCACACCTACTATGTTTGTGGATGTTTGTTGTGCATTCAGACAGGCCTCTTGTGTTCTCTGTCTCTGCCAGTGAATCCTGAAGGATATTGATGTTGGCCTCCACACAGGGAGGATTAAGGCACTGGGTTATTTTCATAAAAGCTCTTGAATAAAATCAGATTAGGTTTTCCAAGGTTTGTGAGTGATCTCTGACTGCCTTAGTTTTTTTTCTCACTTAACCTCCTGCTGGTGCTGACACCTAGTGACACCCAGCACCAGCCTCTCTCCCCAGTCCCAACCTCTCTCCCAATCCCCAGTCCCAGCCTCTCTCCCCAGTCCCAGCCTGTCTCCCAATCCCCAGTCCCAGCCTCTCTCCCCAGTCCCAGCCTGTCTCCCAATCCCCAGTCCCAGCCTCTCTCCCCAGTCCCAGCCTCTCTCCCAATCCCCAGTCCCAGCCTCTCTCCCCAGTCCCAGCCTCTCTCCCAATCCCCAGACCCATCCTCTCTCCCAACCCCAGCCTCTCTCCAGCCCAAGCCTTTCTCCCCACCCCAAGCCTCTCTCCGCAGCCCCAGCCTCTCTCTCCAGCCCCATTCTCTCTTCCCAGCTTCTCTACCCAATCCCAGACTCTCTCCACAGCCCCAGCCTACCTCCCCAGCCCCAGCCTACCTCCCCAGCTTCTCTACCCAATCCCAGCATCTCTCCCCAGCCCCAGTCTCTCTCCCCAGCCCCAACCCCAGCCTCTCTCTCCAGCCCAAGCCTTTCTCCCCACCCCAAGCCTCTCTCCGCGGCCCCAGCCTCTCTCCCCAGCCCCAGCCTACCTCCCAAGCCCCAGCCTCTCTCCCCAGCTTCTCTATACAATCCCAGCCTCTCTCCGCAGCCCCAGTCTCTCTCCGCAGCCCCAGACTCTCTCCCCAGCTAAAGCCCCTCTCCCCAGCCCCACCCTCTCTCCCCAGCCTCAGACTCTCTCCCCAGCCCATCTCTCTCCCAAGCCCCAGCCTCGCCCCAGCCTCTGTCCCCAGCCCCAGCCTCTGTTCCCAGCCCCAGCCTCTCTCCCCAGCTCCAGCCTCTCTCCTCAGCCCCAGCCTCTGTTCCCAGCCCCAGCCTCTCTCCCCAGCCCCAGCCTCTCTCCCCAGCCCATCTCTTTCCCAAGCCCCAGCCTCGCCCCAGCCTCTGTCCCCAGCCCCAGCCTCTCTCCCCAGCCTGTTTCTCTCCCCAGACCCAGCCTCTGTCCCCAGCCCCAGCCTCTCTCCCCAGCCCCAGACTCTCTCCCCAGCCCATCTCTCTCCCAAGCCCCAGCCTCGCCCTAGCCTCTGTCCCCAGCTCCAGTCTCTCTCCCCAGCCTATTTCTCTCCCCAGCCCCAGCCTCTGTCCCCAGCCCCAGCCTCTCTCCCCAGCCCCAGACTCTCTCCCCAGCCCATCTCTCTCCCAAGCCCCAGCCTCGCCCCAGCCTCTGTCCCCAGCCCCAGCCTCTCTCCCCAGCCTCTGTCCCCAGCCCCAGCCTCTCTCCCCAGCCTATTTCTCTCCCCAGCCCCAGCCTCTGTCCCCAGCCCCAGCCTTTCTCCCCATCCCCAGTTTTAGTGTTGCAGAACAGAAAAAACAAGACCAGGGTGATAAACGATTAAAAAAAACACTACAAGTATCTCCTAATTAATCAGCTACACAAAGAAATGATAATAATGTATTTGGCATGCTTCAGTGGTTGGAGCTGGGCTGGGTATAAATAACTCAGGGGTAGGGGAGAGATAGAGCCAGGGAGGCTTAGAACCCAGATAAAGGCTTTACTTCCATTACAGACGCTCAGGATCAGCAAGGAGCGCTAGGCCCGCTTTGCTGTGCTCTGCTCCGCTCGGGATTCTGAGCACGACCATAACTTGTCAGTTCTGGAAAATGCTGTAATAGTCGCGGTATGGCAGCTTTTTTTTTTAAAGAAGCCCAGCTTCGCCGAGACACCAAGAGGTGAGGTGGTGGTGGGGAGGTGGGGGAGCGGCAGAAGGCAGGGTCTGAAAGACGGTGTAAAAATGTCTGCAGATGGAGGGTGAAGCAGCCATACATCCTCATTAGACCCCCTGTCTCTGTGGTGGCCGGCCCCTGGGCCCCGACAGGCACGCAAAAACAGCCAGCAACACAACACAACAGCCCTGGCTCTATCATCAAGACACACACACAGGCACACACACACACACGTCTCTTTCTTTCACTCTCATAGATGTACTCTCGCTTTATCTATCTGTCTCCTTTTATACACACATGCAAGTACACACTCTCTTATACACACTCCTTTCCCCCTTACATACAGAAACACACAGGGTAGCAAATCAATACACACTGTGAACAAAGACCTGGCACACACTGCTTGCCTCACCTCCTGTATCTGAACCAGGACAACAGCTAATGTCCCTTCAGATGTGGTTATAGTTGATCTCCAACATAAGTCACTGCTCTAAGGACAGTTGGCAGGCTACAGCGCAGTTAACAAAGAATCAATGGTCATTCCAGACAGTGCTAGAAGTTGTGTACCTGCGTTCATTCCCTCTCATATTTTAACACACAAAACATCTCATTGAGAAAGTGTCACATCTTCATCTGTTGTACAGTACAATGCCAAGTTATTAGCCGTCAGGTTCATACCTCTGTCCTGGTTAAGGCTCTCGGAGGTCAGTAATGAATATACATGTGTTGGTCTGGTCTGCAGGAGAAATGGAACAAGAGGGAAAGATGAATAGGGTGATTCCAAACCAGCGTTGCGCTGAAATTTGTTTGGTATCTCAGATTGTTCTGGAAATTCTCTCATAGAAACGTCATTGGGAGAAAGGATGTTTGACATGATTTTTTAATATATTTGTATCACAAACCATTTGTGAGGAAATCATGGCCATTTTAGTGGCCATTTTAGGCCCTTTCAGACAGATATATGCCTCCTGTCAGACCCTATGATCAGTATACACAGAAAACATCCTGGTGTCATTACAGTGGGCTCTAACACATGGAGTACTTCTTGATTCGGAAATACACATTTTTTACCTTCAACTATTCAACATGAACAATTTGTTCATTTTGCATCTTTTTTTGGAACAATATATTCTACAAGTACATCACATTTCCAGAGTGGGCTCTTGTCAGTATTTCTCATATTAACCACAAATTCAATAAGAAAGAGACATATAGGTTTAATCTTTTCGGCTGGTAGAGCATTGGGTTTGATATAAGCTACAACTTTCTAGTCTCACACTTCCTAGACTAGCATTAGAGCAAACAGTATGGAACATCATGGCCCTAGCAGTCTAGTCATTCTGATGACCTCCCTCCCACTGTGTCTCAGCCCAGTGTGTGTCCAGCCCATCTACAGACAGACAGACAGACAGACAGACAGACAGACAGACAGACAGACAGACAGGCAGGCAAGCTCTGGATGGCCCCACCACCATTACTGATGCAGCACCAGGCTCTACCTTGCGACCAATACAAACAGCCAGCTCTCTCTCTTTCTCTCTCTCTATCTTCATCTCTGCTTCAGCCCCAGCTCAGCCATAATCTGCCATGGCCAAATCTATTTAGTCATGTAGCTCCTCTGATAGGTTGGCATGTAATTAACTGCCTGGCATACACCGTGGGTTGTCATTTGCATGGTAATAAATCTCCACTGCTTAACTGTAGGTTGCGAGACAGACAGACGTAGGCGGAGTTGTGTGCTCAGCTTCAGTAAACATTCATATCCTCCACCAGGAGACACAGCAGCCATATCAACTTTTTCCCGACTCCTATCATTTTGGCCCTGGGAGGAGTAATCGTTATATTCAGTTGGCAGACAGTATTGATGAAACAATATGTTTAGTTTTATTAATGTATTTAAAGGTGGACCTTCAGACTATTGACTGTTAATGCAGTGGGACATCTGGAATGATACATTTATTTGGTTAAATAGCCCTACTGCTATCTTTTAAACATTTCCTTTGGCTGACTTTATCAAACTGGAGACACATCTTTCCTGGAGATTCCTGGCTCCAACCCAACAATGACTTATCTACCAGCCCTGACCACAAACACGAGACTGTGTGTGTGTGTGTGTGCATGATAATACATTGACTGGGCATAAGTGTTTTCGTACATACAGTATGCCCTGTTGGTAGGTGTGTGTAGGTGATTATGTGCGTGCTAGTGTGTGTTTTGAGTGATGGATGAACAGAGTAAAGATTGCACTCATTCGTCATGGCCCAGTAGCTCCATCAGGTATAATGAGTGTCCCGGGGTGACCTCAGGCCGTGGGTTCAGAGAGCTGATTAAACATCCCTCTGTGTCAGGGGACAGAGGCGCTAGCTATCCCCTCCGTCTTAATCGCACCTCCCCATCTAACCTCCATCCATCTCTATCACCCACCACTGCACCCCTCCTCTCCTCACACAGATCACAGGCCAGGGAGCAGGGGGGAGAAAGGGGGAACCGGGGGGAGCAGCCTCCTTCCTCTAACTTTAACACGGACATTTATTGTGTCTGTGAAACACATCAATCCTTCTGGAGCAGGTATTCCCAACCTGGGGTAGGCGTAATGTCGTCAGGTACGCCAAATAAAAATGGGATTCACATCTGTAAATAAAATAATAATAATTGTTTGCATTTTCAAATAGTCTGTTTAGTAAGGTCCGTGTCCATGGACACATACCAGCTCTACTGGTACTACTGATACTACCAGCAGTACTACACCTGCACCTGTCCACGACACAAGTTGTTCTGCTTCCACGAACACATCCAATGCTAACATCAGTAATTCTACATTTGTTGTTAGCCCAGCTAGCATGGACACTGACAGTTGTGAATCTGATGCAGCCGAAGACCTACTGCCCCCTTAACTGGGAAAGCACCGAACAACAGACAGGGACGTTGGAACATCGAAGAGATGCAAATATGATGAAAACTACCTTGGGGTTCACTTATATTGGGAGCAGTGCCTTCCCTCAGCCACAGAAAACAGCTACCCACAAACACAGGTGGGAACAGGCTACCTAAGTATGGTTCTCAATCAGAGACAACGATTGACAGCTGCCTCTGATTGGGAACCATAGCAGGCCAAACACATAGAAATACAACACACAGAACAAAACATAGAATGAAAAACATAGAATGCCCACCCCAACTCACGCCCTGACCAAACCAAAATAGAGACATAAAAAGGAACTAAGGTCAGGACGTGAGACGTGAGAATAAAGACGACTTTCGAGTAGTAAGAAATGTATAAAAGCAACAGATACCATAAATAAGAAGGGGCTAGAAGCGTCTTATATGGTGAACTACCGAGTGTCTAGGACAGGCAAGCCCAATGCTACTGTGGAGGACTTAATTCTTCCTGCTGCCGCGGATATGGCTGGGACAATGCTGGGGGAAAAGGCCAAAAAAACTATACAGACACTGCCTTCATCAAACAACACTGTTTCAGGTCGCATCAGTGACATGGCAGGAGATGTTTTGAAACAAGTACTGCTTCGCATACAAGCCAGTGAATTTTATGCGTTACAACTGGATGAGTCAACTGGTATATGTCCATTAAGTTTATGGGGGGTCAATTAAGGAAGACATCCTCTTCTGCAAACCACTGGAAACCAGGACAACAGGAGAGGATATTTTTTTAAAGTACTGGACAGCATTGTGACATCAAATGGACTTGGTGGTCAAGATGTGTAGGTATCTGTACTGATGGCGCAAAAGCCATGACAAGGAGACATAGTGTAGTAGTAATGCGCCTGCAAGCAGTTGCTCCCGACGCCACTTGGGTACACTGCAGCATCCACCAAGAGGCTTTTGCTGCCAAAGGAATGTCTAACAGTTTGAAATACGTTTTTGGACTGAAAATGGTTAACTTTGTTAAAGCAAGGCCCCTGAACTCTTGTGTATTTTCTGCACTATGCAATGATATGGGCAGCGACCATGCAACGCTTTTACAACATACAGAAGTGCGCTGGTTATCAAGGGGCAAAGTATTGACATGTTTTTTTTTAATTGAGAGACGAGGTTAAAGTTTTCTTTACTGACCATCATTTTCACTTGTCTCACCGCTGCATGATGACGAGATTCTCACACGACTGGCCTATCTGGATGATGTTGTGATCTGAATCTAGGATTACAGGGAGCTCCGCAACTATATTCAATGTGAGACAAAATTGAGGTTACGATTAAGAAGTTGGAGCTCTTCTCTGTCTGCATAACAAGGACAACACACAGGTCTTTCCATCATTGTATGATTTTTTTTGTGTGCAAATGAACTCAAGCTTATGGACAATACCAAATGTGATATACCTGAGTGAGTTACCTGAGTGAGTTGGGTGCGCAATTACACAGGTACTCTCCCGAAACGGATGACACAAACAACTGGATTTGTTATCCCTTTCATTCCCTGACTCCAGTCCACTTACCGATATGTAAACAAGAGAGCCTCATCGAAATTGCAACAAGCGGTTCTGTGAAAATTTAATTTAATCAGAAGGCACTGCCACATTTCTGGATTGGGCTGCTCTCAGAATATCCTGCCTTGGCAAATCACGCTGTTAAGACACTGATGCCCTTTGCAACCACATACCTCTGTGAGAGTGGATTCTCAGCCCTCACTAGCATGTAAACTAAATACAGGCACAGACTGTGTGTGGAAAATTATTTAAGACCGAGACAATTACAACTCTCTTCAATACAACTCACCTTGCAGAGTTATGTGCATCGTTTCAAGCACACCCTTCTCATTAACCTGTGGTGAGTTATTCACAATTTTCGATGAACTAATAAAGTTTTATATGTAAGATGGTTAAATAAAGAGCTAAATGTTTTATTATTATTATTTGTGCCCTGGTCCAATAAGAGCTCTTTGTCACTTCCCACGAGCCGGGTTGTGACAAAAACTCACACTCATTCTTATGTTTAATATGTACTCATTCCAAGAGGGCGTAGCAGTGAAGACGTGTTTTTGTTCGTCCTCTCGTATACTTTTGTATTTTTCGTATTTTTTGTATATTTCAATTTTATTTTCAATCTCTTTTCGATGTTTTATTCGATTATACCTTCCGGTAACCTGCCTCACCCAATGTGATACGGAATCGCTATTATTTTTTATTTTAGAACACATTCAAGAACCACCAGAAGCTAACCAGATAATTAGCTACAAGCTATTTAGTCATTGTTAGCCACTGCAAGCGGCTTTTACCTTCTGCACAGATACCAGCCCTGTTTTTAGCCTGGATAATACTCGCCAGTCTACCCGTGTCGGACTGTCTCTCCACAACAACGCCGGATTCCTGCCGTAATCCCTGGACCACAACTTCTGATCTTCACATCTAGCTTGCACTCACCATGGCACCCAGTACCGAAGCTATCCCTGAGGCCCACAACCCGGCCTACTCAGCTGTTCACCCGAACCCCACTCATATACGGCGAGAGCCCAATACTCCACCGGATACTGAATGTAAACTCTGGACCTTGGCACCGGATCACCGCTGCTACCGATTGGCTATAGTGGTTAACGCCACTGCCACAAAGCTAGCACCAGTTAGCCATGAGCCAGGCGCATCTCCCGGCTAGCAAACTAAATTCTACAATACCTCTTTCGCCATCTGGCTTGGATTCTCTGTGGACACGGCGCCCCGCCGCACCACCACTACTGGTCTGCCGACGAATACTCCATCCGCTGTGCTTTCAACCGGCCTCCGTCAGAGCAGACGTTCCTACTAGCCCCGAGCTACTAATTTTAAACGCTGTGTTGCCCACGTGCTAGCGTAGTGGCGGCTTCCCTGTTCCATCTACTGCTGCCCCCTGGACACTATGATCACTTGGCTACATAGCTGGTGCCTGCTGGACTGTCCATTAATCACGGTACTCCATTCTGTTTATTTATTTTTTATCTGTCGGCCCCAGCCGCGAACTCAGGCTCTGTGTGTAGTTAATCCGACCCTCTCTGCCTAGTCATCGCCATTTTACCTGCTGTTGTTGTGTTAGCTGATTAGCTGTTGCTGTCTCACCTGTTGATTTAGCTAGCTCTCCCAATCAACACCTGCGATTAATTTGTGCCTTGCTGTATGTCTCTCTCAAATGTCAATATGCCTTGTATACTGTTGTTCAGGTTAGTTATCATTGTTTTAGTTTACAATGGAGCCCCTAGTTCCACTCTTCACACCTCTGATGCCTCCTTTGTCCCACCTCCCACACATGCGGTGACCTCACCCATTATAACCAGCATGTCCAGAGATACAACCTCTCTTATCATCACCCAGTGCCTGGGCTTACCTCCGCTGTACCCGCACCCCACCATACCCCTGTCTGCACATTATGCCCTGAATATATTCTACCACGCCCAGAAATCTGCTCCTTTTATTCTTTGTCCCCAACGCTCTAGGCGACCAGTTTTGATAGCCTTTAGCCGCACCCTCATCCTACTCCTTCTCTGTTCCTCCGGTGATGTGGAGGTATACACAGGCCCTGCATGTCCCCAGGAACCCTCATTTGTTGACTTCTGTGATCGAAAAAGCCTTGGTTTCATGCATGTCAACATCAGAAGCCTCCTCCCTAAGTTTGTTTTATTCACTGCTTTAGCACACTCTGCCAACCCTGATGTCCTTGCCGTGTCTGAATCCTGGCTCAGGAAGTCCACCAGAAATTCTGAGATTTCCATACCCAACTATAACATTTTCCGTCAAGATAGTACTGACAAAGGGGGAGGAGTTGCATTCTACTGCTGAGATAGCCTGCAAAGTAATGTCATACTTTCCAGGTCCATACCCAAACAGTTCGAACTTCTAATTTAAAAAATGAATCTCTCCAGAAATAAGTCTCTCACTGTTGCCGCCTGCTACCGACCCCCCTCAGCTCCCAGCTGTGCCCTGGACACCATTTGTGAATTGATCGCCCCCCATCTAGCTTCAGAGTTGGTTCTGTTAGGTGACCTAAACTGGGATATGCTTAACACCCCTACAATCTAAGCTAGATGCCCTCAATCTCACACAAATCATCAAGGAACCCACCAGGTACAACCCTAAATCTGTAAACATGGGCACCCTCATAGACATTATCCTGACCAATTTGCCCTCCAAATACACCTCCGCTGTCTTCAATCAGGATCTCAGCGATCCCTGCCTCATTGCCTGTATCCGCTATGGGTCCGCGGTCAAACGACCACCCCTCATCACTGTCAAACGCTCCCTAAAACACTTCTGCGAGCAGGCCTTTCTAATTGACCTGGCCCGGGTATACTGGAACGATATTGACCTCATCCCGTCAGTTGAGGATGCCTGGTCATTCTTTAAAAGTAACTTCCTCACCATCTTAGATAAGCATGCTCCATTCAAAAAATGCAGAACTGACTTCTCTCGACCAGCACAAAAACATCCTGTGGCGGACTGCAATAGCATCGAATAGTCCCCGCGATATGCAACTGTTCAGCGAAGTCAGGAACCAATACACGCAGTCAGTCAGGAAAGAAAAGGCCAGCTTTTTCAAGCAGAAATGTGCGTCCTGTAGCTCTAACTCCAAAAAGTTCTGGGACACTGTAAAGTCCATGGAGAACAAGAGCACCTCCTCCCAGCTGCCCACTGCACTGAGGCTAGGTAACACGGTCACCACCGATAAATCCATGATAATCGAAAACTTCAACAAGCATTTCTCAACGGCTGGCCATGCCTTCCTCCTGGATACTCCAACCTCGGCCAACAGCCCCCCGCCCCGCCTCCCCAGCTTCTCTTTTACCCAAATCCAGATAGCAGATGTTCTGAAGGAGCTGCAAAATCTGGACCCTCTATTTCTGAAACTATCCACCGCCAAACTATCCAACCCCTATTACCAGCCTGTTCAACCTCTCTTTCGTATCGTCTGAGATCCCCAAGGATTGGAAAGCTGCCGAGGTCATCCCCCTCTTCAAAGGGGGAGACACCATGGACCCAAACTGTTACAGACCTATATCCATCCTGCCCTGCTTATCTAAGGTCTTCGAAAGCCAAGTCAACAAACAGATCACTGACCATCTCGAATCCCACCGTACCTTCTCCACTGTGCAATCCGATTTCAGAGCCGGTCACGGGTGCACCTCAGCCACGCTCAAGGTACTAAACGATATCATAACCGCCATCGATAAAAGACAGTACTGTGCAGCCGTCTTCATCGACCTGGCCAAGGCTTTCGACTCTGTCAATCACCATATTCTTATCTGCAGACTCAGTAGCCTCGGTTTTTCTAATGACTGCCTTGTCTGGTTCACTAACTACTTTGCAGACAGAGTTCAGTGTGTCAAATCGGAGGGCATGTTGTCCGGTCCTCTGGCAGTCTCTATGGGGGTACCACAGGGTTCAATTCTCGGGCCGACTCTTTTCTCTGTATATATCAATGAAATTGCTCTTGCTGCGGGCGATTTCCTGATCCAACTCTACACAGACGACACCATTCTGTATACCTCTGGCCCTTCCTTGGACACTGTGCTATCTAACCTCCAAACGAGCTTCAATGCCATACAATACTCCTTCCGTGGCCTCCAACTGCTCTTAAACGCTAGTAAAACCAAATGCATGCTTTTTAACCGTTCGCTGCCTGCACCCGCACGCCTGACTAGCATCACCACCCTGGATGGTTCCGACCTAGAATATGTGGACATCTATAAGTACCTAGGTGTCTGGCTAGACTGTAAACTCTCCTTCCAGACTCATATCAAACATCTCCAATCCAAAATCAAATCTAGAGTCGGCTTTCTATTTCACAACAAAGCCTCCTTCACTCACGCCGCCAAACTTACCCAAGTAAAACTGACTATCCTACTGATCCTCGACTTTGGCGATGTCATCTACAAAATAGCTTCCAAAACTCTACTCAGCAAACTAGATGCAGTTTATCACAGTGCCATCGATGGCAACACCCACCCGTAGAACGCGCTCCAGCAGGTGTATCTCACTGACCATCCCTAAAGCCTACACCTCATTTGGCCGCCTTTCCTTCCAGTTCTCTGCTGCCTGTGACTGGAACGAATTGCAAAAATCACTGAAGTTGGAGACTTTTACTTCCCTCAACAACTTTAAACATCTGCTATCTGAGCAGCTAACCGATCGCTGCAGCTGTACATAGTCCATCTGTAAATAGCCCACCCAATTTACCTACCTCATCCCCATACTGTTTATATTTATTTACTTTTCTGCTCTTTTACACACATCATCTGCTCATTTATCACTCCAGTGTTAATCTGCTAAATTGTAATTATTCGCTCCTATGGCCTATTTATTGCCTTCCTCATGCCTTTTGCACACAATTTATATAGACTATTTTTTTCTACTGTGTTATTGACTTGTTGATTGTTTACTCCATGTGTAACTCTATGTTGTTGTCTGTTCACACTGCTATCCTTATCTTGGCAAGGTCGCAGTTGTAAATGTAAACTAGCCTACCTGGTTAAATAAAGGTGAAATAAAAAAATAAAAAAATAAATACAAATGTTTCGTATAGTATGTGTATGGCAGGCTTACAATGATGGCAAAAATACTACATTTGAGAGTAAACTGACCCTGGTGCTGGAGGGGGTACACAGCTGGAGGTTGAATGTTTGAAGGGGCACAGGACTATAACAAGTTTGAGAACCACTGTGTTAGAGGATGTTAATGCGTATGCACAGCTTGCTAGATCATGATGAGTAGCAGGCTCTGTATTAGGGGATCAGTGGAATCACTCATGTTTATAGGCAGAAAGGCAGACAGAGAGCCAGACAGGCAGACAGACAGACTGAATCACAGACAGGCAGACAGGCAACTGACAGGGCTATCTGAATGTGTTGTGTCTGATTTACTCTGTCAAATGGTCCATACATTGGCCTCACTCCATCCTGGCCTGGCCGTCCCCACTCTGGCAGCGGAGGCTGGAGTTGTCTGTCTGGAGTGGTGGAGCAGAGAGCAGAACCGGAGACATGTCGTTAAGACGGGGGTCACTGACAGACTGTTTTTAATATTTTCTGTTCCACTTTGATCTAGGAGACTTCAGAGGAAGCTGCTCCAATCATCACACAGACGTTTTAAAGGGCTGCAATTAGGGGCCAAATAGCTGGACTATTTATCAGGGTCTTTCATGTTCCACTATTTTATTTAATGAAAGCCATCGATTGTCCCTGTGGTGCCTACGGAGCCTGGTCACCTATTGCCTGTTGTTGTGTTGCTCTGTAAATATAGGCAGGCCATTAATCCAACAGTGAGTAAGTGGAGAGAGGAACAGAAGGCTTTTACATTTAGAAACAACGGATGTTAGAAACAACTGAATTTTGGACAAGGGGTCCATGGACAAAGTTCAGATGGTGCAGTACAATACAATGTAATATTATTTATGACCAATATATGGGCCTGGGAGGCTCACTGGGATATTGATATCCACAGTACTCTATCCATGACACATTTTTTAAACTCAATTCTTCTTTTATTCCCCCAAAATATTGTCTTGAACATAAGTGCACTGTAATTGAAGCTTTATACTGCAAAATGTTCTCACTGCCCCATGGCAAAATGTGGAATCATTTATAGATAGTTAAAGCCCCATGCACTCTTAAAGCCCCATGAAGTCTTTAACATTTCATTTTGAAATCATCACTGTATGTAATAAAATCACCCGCTTACCCATTCAAAGTAGGAAGATACATATGCAAATGAAAGATGACTGGTCATTGATTGGTCAGTATAATCAGATCAGATTGTGATGGCCTTGGGCCAAAAACTCCATCCCACCCGAACAGGCTGAAATTTCCCTAAAAGGGCATTCACATACTCTTCACAATTTCAGAGTGCTAGTACGACCTCAAAGTGTGGAAATATATTTTAAAAATGGATGCACTGCCCCTTTTTAATTGGATGCACTGCCCCTTTTTAATTGGATGCACTGCCCCTTTTTAATTGCACTGCCCCTTTAAGTAGGAGTTGTGGGAGTTGTGTTATGATATTATGAATTGTTAAATCATTATGAATGATTTTGTGATTGTGAATTTGCTCTCACAAAACAGGTCCCCGACACAAAAAGTTTGCTCTAATAGACAGAGAGAGGCAGGACATACAAGAGGACAGATGGACTGATGGACAGAAAGACAAATACTACTTTCAAAGAGTTACTTGTCAAACAGAACACAGAGGGTGTTCTTTAATGGAAGCCTCTCCGACATAATCCAGGTAGAGTCAGACATTTCCCATGGCAGCTATCTAGGCCCCTTACTATTTTCCATCTTTACTGATGACCTGCCACTGGCACTGAGTAAAGCCTATGTGTCCATCTATGCTGATGACTGAACACTGCACATGTCAGCTACCACAGCAAGTGAAATCACTGCAACACTTAACAAAGAGCTACAGTCAGTTTCAGAATGGGTCGCAAGAAATAAGCTGGTCCTAAATATTTCAGAAAACATATTTGGGACAAATCATTCACTAAACCCTAAACCTCAACTAAACATTGTAATGAATAATGTGGAAATTGAGCAAGTTGAGATGACTAAACTACTTGTTGTAACATACTTGTTGTAACTGTCATAGTCAAAACATATTGATTGGCGCAACGGTAGCTAAAATGGGGTGAGGTCTGTCCATAATAAAGCACAACTCTGCTTTCTTGACTTCTCTATCAACAAAACAAGTCCTACATGCCCTAGTTTTGTCGCAACTGGACTACTGTCCAGTCATATAGTCAAGTGCCACAAAGAGGGACGTAGTCGAATTACAATTGGCTCAGAACAGAGCAGCACAGCTGGCACGGAGAGCCAGCATTGATAATATGCATGTCAACCTCTCCTGGCTCAGGGTGGAGGACATTGACTGCATCACTGCTTGTCTTTGTGAGAGGTATTGACAGGTTGAAATCACGAGATGTCTGTTTAAGCGACTATTGCACAGCTCAGACACCCATGCATACCCCACAAGACATGCCACCAGAGGTCTCTTCACAGTCCCCAAGTCCAAAACAGACTACGGGAAACGCACAGTACTACATAGAGCCATGGAACTCTATTCCACATCATGTAACTCAGTCAAGCAGTGAAATCAGAAAGACCCCAGATAAAACGACACCTTAAGGAAGAGCGGACTGTGAACACACACACACACACACACACACACACACACACACACACACACACACACACACACACACACACACACACACACACACACACACACACACACACACACACACACACACACACACACACACACACACACGCAGCATTCGCAAACATATGCTAACACACGCACTCTACACGCACACACATTTGTGTAAAGATTCTCGTCCTCCTCTTCTGAGGAGGAGTAGTAAGAAGGATCAGAGGGCCAATGCGCAGCGTGGTAAGTGTCCATATTGTAGTTATTGTATGAACAAAAAACAACGGGAACGAAACAAAACAGTCCTGAACGGTGAAATACAAAACACAGAACAGAAAATAATCACCCACGAAAGGCTACCTAAGTATGATTCTCAATCAGAGACAACTAACGACACCTGTCTCTGATTGAGAACCATACCAGGCCAAATGCAAAACACAACATAGAAAAACAAACATAGACTGCCCAGCCCAACTCACGCCCTGACCATACTAAAACAAAGACAAAACAAAAGAACTAAGGTCAGAACGTGACAATTAGAATATTTCTATTTTGCTGTAATATTGATGTTGTATTGTAGATATGTTATGGTAGAGTAGAGTGTAATAATGTGTTATGTACTTTTTATTGTATGTAATTGTGATTGGACCCCACCCAGGAAGAGTAGATGCTGCCCCGGAATCAATACCAAAAAAACCATATATATATACAAAAAACGTACACAGGAGACAGCCCAGTCGCCAAAAAGAATACTGGCTAGTCAAAATGCCAGGAGCACCGTCTGGGCTTCTATGTTTGTTTTTAGGAGGGGCTGCATGTTTTTTTTTTACGCTCGGCTGGGGAGAGGAGGGAGCAAGCAGTACGCCAGGAGTGGAACAAATGGAACCAGTGAGTTGTGTGTTATTTACAGATGGCTACAAACCAAAGAGTCTACACTCTACATCTCAGCACAGACAGAGAAGAGAGAGAAGGCACATATACAGATCCACACGGAGACGTTCGTAGAACCACAGGCCTATACAGTGCACACACACAGAGTGAGGCCGACTCCAGCAGAGCAGGGCAGGATGGGAGGCTACAGGTCTGACCACGGATTCATCTCCTACAGAGAGATCATCAGAGCCTATAAAATCACTGTGCAGATACACAACCCTCTGCTCCCTACCATGAGATCGACAATGAAACGGGGGGGAGAGAGTGACGGAGAGGGGGGAGACCGTGAGAGAAACAGAGAGAGATAGAGAGAGAGAAAGGGAGAAAGGGGTGAGAGAAAGAATGAGAGAGGAAGAGTGAACAAGAAAAAGAGAACGAGAAAGAGAGAACAAGAGAAAGAAAGAGAGGGTGTTTTCCACGCATGAATGTGCAGGCCGGTTGCCGTGGAAACCCTAGCTGCATGGGATTATGAGCTGATTAGCTGGCCTCCTCATCGTCCCCCTCTCACTGGGGTGTGTGTGTATGTTGTGACACGCTCGGATGAACACACACATGCATGCACTTGGACGCACACACACACAGAAACACATCAGGCATGGTTTCCCACTGTCACCATCACAGGAGGCTGCTGAGGGGAGGACGGCTCATAATAGTGGCCAGAACAGAGCAAATGGAATGGTATCAAACACCTGTCACACATGTGTTTGATGTATTTGATACCATTCCACTTATACCGCTCCAGCCATCCCCACGAGCCCGTCCTCCCCAAGTAAGGCGTCACCAACCTCCTGTGGTCACCATATCTATCTCTATGCCAATACTTTACCGTGTCAGTGTCTCAATCTCCCCCTCTATGTTGGGCTCTCTCTGCTCTGACTCACTCTTTATCCCCCTCCCTCTCTTTTTCTCTCTCTCTCTCACTCCTGGTCTCTATCTCACCCCCCCTCTCTCTCCCTCCATCGCTCTCTCTCCCTTCCTCCCCCTCTTTTCCTCTCTCTCTCTCTCTTTCTCTCTCTGTGTGGTGTTGTGGCCTGCTAATCTGAGCCTTATCTCAGTCCACACCTCTGCTCACATTCCCTTTCCACAGCTCCTTATCTGCCATCACTGTCAATCAGAACAGATCAGCCCCACTACCTACAGCTGAGCCCAGGCTACACCAGTCTCCCTCCCTCCCTCCACGATCTATCCTTCATATCACCCAGCCAACGGCATTCAACACAACTCACACAGACAGACATCATGCAAGCACACAGAGACATTTTCGAATACACAAACACACATTCTCTCTCGCTCTCTCTCTCTCGCTCTCTTTCTCTCTCTCAAAAACTCACATTCACAGGCACACACACAAAAAAAAATGCAACATTATGTCAGATCTAGGATGTTCCTCCTGCACAGTTCACCACGCCACTCCAATCACCCCGTCTGTCTGAGTGTCTACCTCTCACCCTGAGTTGAGTTTGATGATCCTCCACAGCCCATAAACACACACACACAGACACACACACACACACTCCGGCCCACACACCACAGCCTGTCCAATCAGTAGCACTAATCCACAGTGCAGCCCTGGAGGTTAGTTCACAAGCCTCACCCAGAGGGCAGCTGCTCCACAGGAAAAACACAAATCCCTTTTGGGCAGGATTAATATTTTTAGGTGCTAGTGCTTTTATGTGAGGTCAGGTGTGCTCTGGATCCCTAATGCTGAAGTAATTGTAGATAATGGAGTTTAAAGGACAGCTGCTGATGCGGGTTTAAGTGGGATTTGGGTAGAGGAAGCAGCGGATGGGTGAAATGTTGGAGAGGTTTCGGAGAGAGAGAGAGAAGGAGGGAGGTGGAAGTGGAGGTGGGGGGGTCTAACAGCCTGGGCTTATCAGACTAGAAGCATAGAGAGGGAGAGAGAGAACGAGAGATGGGCAGCAGAGAACTTCTCTATCTTCTAGGTCAGTGTTTTCCAACTCCAGTCCTCCATTACCCCCAAAGGCACGCATTTTTATTGTAGCCCTGGACAAGCACACCTGGTTCAACTTGTCAACAAATCATCAAGCCCTCGATTAATTAAATCAGGTATGTTTGTCCGTGGCTACCAACATGAAGCCCACATCCAGGCTGTATCACATCCGGCTGTGATTGAGAGTCCCATAGGGCAATTGTCCCAGCGTCGTCCGGGTTTGGCCGGGGTAGGCCGTTATTGTAAATAAGAATTTGTTCTTAACTGACTTGCCTAATTAAATAAAGGTTAAATATAATAAAATAATAAAAAATATTTAAAAAATACTATAGTGTTTTTGCGATCTGTACTATACTGTAGTATTTACTGTAGTGTTTTATGCTGACATTACTGTGGTATTTAAAAATGCTGTGTTTATTTATTATCTTTGACATAGCAATGGGGCTTTTCTCCTTGAGGAAACCTACTGAGCAAATGTTCTATAACCTGTATGTAGGTTGTACCGAGGTCTGAACTGCTAATTTCTGTCACCTGTAGGGAACACAAAATATGGTCAATACTTGCCAATGTAGGTTTCTCACTTACAGGAGCCACAAATTGGGATATATTAAACACTGTAGTATATACTATAGTAATTACTGTAGTGTTTTGCTAGGCACGTGGTTGTCAGTACATGGGACAGGCTGTTGTTAATGCCAGACACGTATGGTGTTTGAGAGCTTGCGCTTTGTATTTGCAGAGCAATCATTATACAATTTCTCCATTGAGGACATTTTTCGACATGGTATCTTGTAGTCTGGTTCTAGATATAGCA
>NC_068434.1:66453452-66520952 GCF_023373465.1 Oncorhynchus keta | reverse complement strand
CTACTAATACCATATTCTACCCTATACACTACTAACACCATATTCTACCCTATAAACTACTAATACCATATTCTACCCTATACACTACTAATACCATATTCTACCCTGTAAACTACTAATACCATATTCTATCATATAAATTACCAATACCATAATCTACCCTATAAACTACTAATACCATATTCTACCCTATACACTACTAATACCATATTCTACCCTATACACTACTAATACCATATTCTACCCTATAAACTACTAATACCATATTCTACCCTATACACTTCTAATACCATATTCTACCCTGTAAACTACTAATACCATATTCTACCATATAAATGACCAATACCATAACCTACCCTATAAACTACTAATACCATATTCTACCCTATAAACCACAAATACCATATTCTACCCTATACACCACTAATACCATTGTCACGCCCTGACCATAGAGAGCCATTGTTTCTCTGTGGTGTAGGAGGTCAGGGTGTGACTCGGGGCTGATCTAGTATATCTATGTCTATGTTTTGGTTATTATTTATTTTTCTATGTTGGTGTTTTTTATGATTCCCAATTAGAGGGAGCTGGTAATCGTTGTCTCTAATTGGGGATCATATTTAAGTAGTTATTTTTCCAACCTATGTTTGTGGGATGTTGTTCATGTGTAGTTGCCTGTGAGCACTCCATTGTCTTAACGTTTCGTTCATTCTTTATTGTTTTTGTGTGTTTCAGTTAATAAAACATGTGGAAACCATATCACTCTGCACCTTGGTCCGATAATTCTTACGACGAAGGTGACAACCGTATTCTACCCTATACACTACTAATACCATATTCTACCCTATACACTACACCTAAGACAGAACAAACATCAACAACAGCCCAGACTTATCTTCCATTAACACTTATCTTCCATTATCTCAAGCAACACACCAGTTTAGATTCCTGGAAAACAAAGTCCTGCTAACACACAGTCTACACACGCAGCGGGAGGGAGGGACCTTTGATTACACTTTGACTTTCTCTCTCAGCACTCTTCAAATCTTTAATGAATTGGCATGTAAACAGCTGCAAGGTCACTTTCTTAAATGGAGGGGGAGATAAGAGGAGAGGAGGGGAGAGGAGCATGGCGCTGGGTGGAGTAGTTAATCCTTTAGACACGACGATGGAGGAGTTTGTCCTGGTGATGCTCTGTGTTAATTATGCAAGCCCACTCCACTCCAGTGTGTCTCCACGCTAGCTCCCTGATTACTCATCACTTTAGCACCTCACACTAACTTTAAAGCCACGCTGACGCCCTCCCTGTACAACGCCTGTACACAGGACAACACACAGCACATTTACTGTCCTGGCACAAATAAAAGCCTTATATCTCTTCTGCTTTCTGGGAGTTTGTGTGTATTTGTCTGTGTGTGTGAATCAGCAGAGAGTTTGCACCCGTCTGTGTGTGATTAACTGCACTGTTTGATGAGTCTGGCTGCTCGGTTCTGCTCTGTTCTGTTCTATTCTGCTCTGTTCTGCTCGGTTCAGCTCTGTTCTGCTCTGTTCTGCTCTGTTCTGCTCTGTTCTGTTCTGTTCTGCTCGGTTCTTCTCTGTTCTGCTCTATTCTGCTCTGTTCTGCTCTGTTCTGCTCGGTTAAGCTCTGTTCTGCTCTGTTCTGCTCTGTTCTGCTCGGTTCTGCTCTGTTCTGCTCGGTTCTGATCTGCTCTGCTCTGTTCTGCTCGGTTCTGCTCTATTCTGCTCTATTCTGCTCGGTTCTGCTCTATTCTGCTCTGTTCTGCTCTGTTCTGCTCGGTTCTGCTCTGTTCTGCTCTATTCTGCTCTGTTCTGCTCGATTCGGCTCTGTTCTGCTCTGTTCTGCTCAGTTCTGCTCTATTCTGCTCGGTTCTGCTCGGTTCTGCTCTGTTCTGCTCTGATCTGCCTTGTTCTGCTCGGTTCTGCTCTGTTCTGCTCTATTCTGCTCTATTCTGCTCTGTTCTGCTCTATTCTGCTCTGTTCTGCTCTATTCTGCTCTGTTCTGCTCTGTTCTGTTCTGCTCTATTCTGCTCGGTTCACTCTGTTCTGCTCTATTCTGCTCTGTTCTGCTCTGTTCTGCTCTGTTCTGATCTGTTCTGCTCTATTCCGCTCGGTTCTGCTCGGTTCTGCTCTGTTCTGCTCTATTCTACTCGGTTCTGCTCGTTTCTGCTCGTTTCTGCTCTGTTCTGCACTATTCTGCTCTGTTCTGCTCTGTTCTGCTCTGTTCTGCTCTGTTCTGCTCTGTTCTGCTCGGTTCTGCTCTGTTCTGCTCTATTCTGCTCTGTTCTGCTTTATTCTGCTTGGTTCACTCTGTTCTGCTCTGTTCTGCTCAGTTCTGCTCAGTTCTGCATAGTGTGTTGGGAATTCGAATGGGTTGGGCACTAGCCTGGCCTGCCGGCACAGCACAGCACAGTACCACATAGCACAGCACAGTACAGCACAGCACACACAAGGGACAGGGAGGCTCAGTAAAGAGTCATAGAAGTGGAAGAGCATGGGGAAGAAGATGAGTGGTTGACTAGGTCTATCTGTCATGGACACGACACCACAGCAGCCAGGCATTTCCCATCACTATCCATCCCAGTGAAGCAGCAATGTTAACAATACTGTCCTCACATTTACCAGTTCTGCCTCATTAGAGCCTTGGAAGCAGATACATTAGAGCAGTATGCCATGCACCGGTTGAGTTGGGCTCTGGCTCCACCTGTCAGCTACAAAGAATGTGTGGGTGGGTGGGGGATGGGTGTATGAGGGGAGAGGAGATGGGAGGGGTGTCTGGAGAGAGGAGAAAGGAGCTGGGAGGGGTGTGTGAGGAGAGAGGAGTTGGGAGCAGTGTGTGAGGAGAGGGGAGCTGAGAGAGGTGTGTGAGAAGAGAGGAGCTGGGAGGGGTGTGTGAGGAGAGAGGAGCTGGGAAGGGTGTGTGAGGAGAAAGGAGGAGTGTGTGAGGAGAGAGGAGCTGTGAGGAGTGTGTGAGGAGAGAGAAGGGGTGTGTTTAGGAAAGAGGAGCTGGGAAGGGTGTGTGAGGATAGAGGAGAGAAGAGCTGGGAGGGGTGTGTGAGGAGAGAGGAGCTGAGAGGGGTGTGTGAGGAGAGAGGAGCTGGGAGGGGTGTGTGAGGAGAGAGGAGAGAGTAGTGTGTGAGGAGCGAAGAGCTGAGAGGGTTGTGTGAGGAGAGAGGAGCTGAGGAGGGGCGTGTGAGGAGAGAGGAGCTGGGAGGGGTGTTTGAGGAGAATGGAGAGAGGAGAGAGGAGGGTGTGTGAGGAGAGAGGCGTTGGGAGGGGTGTGTGAGGAGAGAGGTGTTGGGAGGGGTGTGTGAAGAGAGAGGGCATTGGGAGGGGTGTGTGAGGATAGAGGAGCTGGTAGGGGTGTGTGAGGAGAGAGGAGCTGGAGGGATGTGCGAGGAGAGAGGAGAGAGGAGCTGGGAGGGGTGTGTGAGGAGAGAGGAGCTGAGAGGGGGGTGTGAGGAGAGAGGACCTGGGAGGGGTGTGTGAGGAGAGAGGAGCGAAGAGCTGGGAAGGGTGTTTGAAGAGAGAGGAGAGAGGAGCTGGGAGGGGTGTGTGAGGAGAGAGGAGCTGGTAGGGGTGTGTTAGGAGAGAAGAGCTGGGTGGGGTATGTAAGGAGAGAAGAGCTGGGTGGGGTGTGTGATGAGAGAGGAGAAAGGAGCTGGAAGGGGTGTGTGAGGAGAGAGGAGCTGGGAGGGGTGTGTGGGGAGAGAGGAGCTGGGTGGGGTGTGTAAGGAGAGAAGAGCTGGGTGGGGTGTGTGAAGAGAAGGAGCTGGGAGGGGTGTGTGAGGAGAGAGGAGCTGAAAATGGTGTGGGAGGAGAGAGGAGCTGGGAGGGGGTGAGGAGAGAAGAGCTGGGAGGGGTGTGAGGAGAGAGGAGCGTGGAGCGAGGAGCTGGGAAGGGTGTGTGAGGAGAGAGGAGCTGAAAATGGTGTGGGAGGAGCGAGGAGCTGGGAAGGGTGTGTGAGGAGAGACGAACTGGAAGGGGTGTGTGAGGAAAGACGAGTGAAGAGCTAGGATGGGAGTGTGAGGAGAGAGGAGCTAAGAAGGGTGTGTGAGGAGAGAGGAGCTGGGAGGGGTGTGAGGAGAGAGGAGCTGGGAGGGGTGTGAGGAGAGAGGAGCTGGGAGGGGTGTGAGGAGAGAGGAACTGGGAGGGGTGTGTGAGGAGGGAGGAACTGAGAGGGGTGTGTGACGAGAGAGGAGAGAGGAGCTGGGAGGGGTGTGTGAGGAGAGAGGAGCTGAGAGGGGTGTGTGAGGAGAGAGGAGAGTGGAGGGGTGTGTGAGGAGAGAGGAGCGAGGAGCTGGGAAGGGTGTGTGAGGTGAGAGGAGCTGGGAATGGTGTGGGAGGAGAGAGGAGAGAGTAGCTGGGAGGGGTGTGTGAGGAGAGAGTAGCTGAGAAGGGTGTGTGAGGAGAGATGAACTGGGAGGGGTGTGTGAGGAGAGAGGAGCTGAGAAGGGTGTGTGAGGAGAGACAGGAAGGGGTGTGTGAGGAGAGATTAGTGAGGAGCTAGGATGGGTGTGTGAGGAGAGATGAGCTAAGAAGGGTGTTTGAGGAGAGTGCAGCTGGGAGGGGGTGAGGAGAGAGGAACTGCGAGGGGTGTGAGGACAGAGGAGCTGGGAGGGGTGTGAGGAGAGAGGAGCTGGGAGGGGGGTGAGGAGAGAAGAGCTGGGAGGGGTGTGAGGAGAGAGGATCTAAGAAGGGTGTGTGAGGAGAGTGCAGCTGGGAGGGGGTGAGGAGAGAGGAACTGCGAGGGGTGTGAGGACAGAGGAGCTGGGAGGGGTGTGAGGAGAGAGGAGTTGGGAGAGGGTGTGAGGAGAGAGGAGCTGGGAGGGGTGTGTGAGGAGCGAGGAGCTGAGAAGGGTGTGTGAGGAGAGAGGAGCTGGGAGGGGTGTGTGGGGAGAGAGGAGCTGTGAGATGTGTGTGAAGGGAGAGGAGCTGGGAGGGGTGTGTGAAGAGAGAGGAGCTGGGAGGGGTGTGTGAGGAGAGAGGAGCGAGGAGCTGGGAGGGGTGTGAGGAGAGAGGAGCTGGGAGGGGTGTGTGGGGAGAGAGGAGCTGTGAGGTGTGTGTGAAGGGAGAGGAGCTGGGAGGGGTGTGTGAAGAGAGAGGAGCTGGGAGGGGTGTGTGAGGAGCGAGGAGCTGAGAACTGTGTGTGAAGAGAGATGAACTGGGAGGGTTGTGTGACGAGACAGGATCGAGGAGCTGGGAAGGGTGTGTGAGGAGAGAGGAGAGAGGAGATGAGAGGGGTTTGTGAGGAGAGAGGACCTGGGAGGGGTGTGTGAGGAGAGAGGAGCTGGGAGGGCTGTATTAGGAGAGTGGAGAGAGGAGGGGTGTATGAGGAGCGAGAAGCTGAGAGGGTTGTGTGAGGAGCGAGGAGCTGAGAAGGGTGTGTGAGGAGAGACGAACTGGTAGGGGTGTGTGAGGAGAGAGGAGCGAGGAGCTGGGGGGGGGTGTGAGGAGAGAGGAGCTGAGAAGGGTGTGTGAGGAGAGACAGGAAGGGATGTGTGAGGAGAGAGATTAGTGAGGAGCTAGGATGGGTGTGTGAGGAGAGATGAGCTAAGAAGGGTGTTTGAGGAGAGAGGAGCTGAGAGCGGTGTGTGGAGAGAGGAGCTGGGAGGGGGGTGAGGAGAGAAGAGCTGGGAGGGGTGTGAGGAGAGAGGATCTAAGAAGGGTGTGTGAGGAGAGTGCAGCTGGGAGGGGGTGAGGAGAGAGGAACTGCGAGGGGTGTGAGGACAGAGGAGCTGGGAGGGGTGTGAGGAGAGAGGAGCTGGGAGGGGTGTGTGAGGAGCGAGGAGCTGAGCAGGGTGTGTGAGGAGAGAGGAGCTGGGAGGGGTGTGAGGAGAGAGGAGCTGGGAGGGGTGTGTGAGGAGCGAGGAGCTGAGAAGGGTGTGTGAGGAGAGATGACCTGGGAGGGGTGTGTGAGGAGAGAGGAGCGAGGAGCTGGGAGGGGTGTGAGGAGAGAGGAGCTGGGAGGGGTGTGTGGGGAGAGAGGAGCTGTGAGGTGTGTGTGAAGGGAGAGGAGCTGGGAGGGGTGTGTGAAGAGAGAGGAGCTGGGAGGGGTGTGTGAGGAGCGAGGAGCTGAGAACTGTGTGTGAAGAGAGATGAACTGGGAGGGTTGTGTGACGAGACAGGATCGAGGAGCTGGGAAGGGTGTGTGAGGAGAGAGGAGAGAGGAGATGAGAGGGGTTTGTGAGGAGAGAGGACCTGGGAGGGGTGTGTGAGGAGAGAGGAGCTGGGAGGGCTGTATTAGGAGAGTGGAGAGAGGAGGGGTGTATGAGGAGCGAGAAGCTGAGAGGGTTGTGTGAGGAGCGAGGAGCTGAGAAGGGAGTGTGAGGAGAGACGAACTGGTAGGGGTGTGTGAGGAGAGAGGAGCGAGGAGCTGGGGGGGGGTGTGTGTGAGGAGAGAGGAGAGAGGGATGAGAGGGGTGTGTGAGGAGAGAGGAGCTGGGATGGCTGTATTAGGAGAGAGGAGAGAGGTGCTGGGAGGGGTGTGTAAGGTGAGAGGAGAGAGGTGCTGGGAGGGGTGTGTAAGGAGAGAGGAGAGGGCTGTATTAGGAGAGAGGAGCTGGGAGGGGTGTGTGAGGATAGAGCTGAGAAGAGGAGTGTGTGAGGAGTGAGAAGCTGAGAGGGTTGTGTGAGGAGAGAGGAGCTGAGGGGTGTGTGAGGAGCGAGAATCGAAGAGCTGGGAGGTCAGTACATATTCTTTTGACTGCACAGCAGAGCAAATATACACACAACATACAAAACAATACACCCAATATTCTCTCCACAGCTATGGCACTGCACATTCCTTAAAGATAAGTATGGGTCACCTTCATTGTACCTTATATAGTCATTGATCATACAGTATATGTATCTATACTAACAACCTGTCTTTGAAGTCTTTGGAGTTCCGTAAAGTACTGAGAGGACAAATGGTTTTGGTTCTCGGTCCTGTTCTCTTTACACTAAGCTCTGAAGTTTTTAAAATGCACTATTTCTGCCTTTCATCTGTCCAGCGCCCTGCCATCTTTACGCTCTGGTTAAGGGCTCTGGTTATGGGCAACTTCACTATGACTGATGTTTGCCCTCCTTCCAGTTGATTGTAAAAGGAGGCTCCCCATGCAGGCTGGTAGGAAGAACATTTGCACTCAGGAAGGTTGAAAATCCCATCACATGGAACCAAATTAATTTGTGAGGCACAGTATTCAGCATAGGGTTGCAAAATTCTGTGAACTTTCAATAAATTCCCCGGTTTACCAGAAATCCTGGTTGGAGAAATCTTGATTATGGAAATCCACCAATCAGGATTTCAAGAAAACCAGGGAATTTATTGAAAGTTAGCGTAATTTTGCAACCCTATTTCAGGAGCACTGGCATCATAATGGAAGACAACATGGAGTTCCATCCCTTCATTGCGCTTCTATTCACTGTTTAATCGGGAGGACGGCCGTAGTCAGGGCAGCAGTGTAGAAAATGCTTTCATCCCAGGGGGATAAGAAAAAACAACGCTCTCTTTTTAATTTCTCATCTAAAGCTGCCGGGGAAAAGAGAGAAACCGATATAGATGTAATTGATGGTGTGGAGCCAGGCGGGCGGCTAGCCGGGGCAGCCATAGAAGAGTTCCGTCAATTCTCTCATATCTGGATCCTGGACTTTTTCCTTTCTCATAACAGGAAAGGCTCGTGGGCACTGGAGGTTGACAAATCTTGCACACAGGGCAAATTGACCAGCAACAGAACACAATTTGTCCTTTAAAAGAATGGTGGGGCCGGGCCCTGTATGGCTTCAGGAATTAGTTTAAGCTTCCTTGAGGCTGTGGTGTGGCGGTCCAGGGGTGGACCCTGTTGAGGAAGCTTAGTGTGTCCTCTGATAAGATACGGTGATGCTGCGTCACAGACAGACAGCCTTACCCTGAATCCTGATGAGGCTCCGCCACTAAATATATCAATTAACACGTCTTTACATAGAGATAAAGAGGAATGCGAGGATGGATTATAGGTGGGGGTGGGGGGATCAACGGTGTGCATGTGCTTGTGTGTGTGTGTGTGTGTGTGTGTGTGTGTGTGTGTGTGTGTGTGTGTGTGTGTGTGTGTGTGTGTGTGTGTGTGTGTGTGTGTGTGTGTGTGCGCGCGCGTGTGTGTGTGCTTGCGTGTGCGTGTGTGCGTGCGTGTGTGTGCCTGCGTGCGTGTGTGTGTGTGTGTGGGGGGGAGGGGAAGCTTAAATAAGGATGATGGGAAATGAGAGTGATGGAGGCTCCTGCTGGCATGTTCTTACTGGCACGTACAAAGACAAAGTCTAAAATATACACAGAGCTGTTCAGGCAGCATCTGTATCGTGAAGCTGGGAGTGTCAAACATGTATGAACTGGTCCGTTGAGTGTGTTTAGTGACATCCAACATCTCCCCCTGACCCATTTCTATGTATGTGACACATTAAAGTCAATTTTCTCTGCCTTTCCCAGCAAAATAAATATAAAATCAATTAGAAGGGGAAAACTACAGGAGAAACATTATATTATTTTACTCAATTTAGTGGAAGCAGAACCTTCAGGCCCTTCGAAGTTTGAGGATAAACAGTTCTGAACTCCTGGGTGGGGAACCTTTCCTCCTTTCTACTTACCTCCCTGGCTAAAGTCAGACAGCGGTTGCGCTTGGCTGCCTGGTTGTTAATAAAGGGGTCAGGTGCTTGTGGAGCTCTCAGTCAGAAAGCAAGAAATGTGGATCTCTCCACAGACACCGCCACGCATGATGATGTGGCAAGCATGAGGCTGGGGCAGCACCTCAACACACACATCAGCCACACAAAAAGACAGGAGGAAGGTGGAGTGAGAGGGGGGGGGAGAAGGGTGGGGTGCGAGAGAGTCGAAAGGTATAGAAAGGAAGAGGATGATAGTGAAAGAGATGCTGGGTGCTTTTCTGCAGCAGACTTTATAATTGGCTTTTGGGCCCATTAACAGGCCCGTTTCATCCTCTACCAGCAGCTAATTGGGGTAGAGGAGGCCTCCGCCACACGGCCTGGAAGGGAAAAAAGAAGAAGAGGCTTCTTTTCAAGATTCTACCGGCTCCAAAAGCAGCGTGATGGGAGGCCATTAGGCAAACAGCGGAGAGATGTTCTGGAGCGTGTTTATAGGGAAAGGGGTAAATTAATCGGATCCGTGGAGAAATCATTCACAGAGATGACCTAACCTGTCCAAAGACCACGCTGCATGTCCTACATTGGGGAACATGCTGAATGGGCATGTAAACATAACGCCCTATAAGCATTCCAGGGGAGGCTGTTTAAGCCTCTGATCACATCAACGAGACATAAAGACACCATGATGACACTAGACATGTAAACAAATAAGTTTTTTGCAGAAACACAAAAACTACCCAACAAAGCAGACTGAGAATTAGTCAATGAAAGAATGGGAATTTGAGATTCTCCAAAATGTGAGATTCTCAGTTAATCTGCACGACACCCCTGGTGACTCCTTGCAGATCACACACATGCCATCCCGTCCTCCTCCCCGTCTCCCCGTCTCCCCGTCTCCCCGTCTCCCCGTCTCCCCCTCCCTCTCTTTCTCCCAGCTCCAGAGAGTCCTCTTCTCAAACAGACTGACAATAACGATGGAAACATGAAACATGGCACGACAGAGGAATTGGAAAGTTCTTATCGTCCCTCACCCTCTGCCCTCAAAAGGCAATTCTCTTCAAGACAAGCCAGGAGGCGATCAAAGTGAGCCATATTGCTCTGGCCCTGCCTGTTTTGGTCTCTGGCAGACCGCAGACAAGGACTGGCCAGCATTGATAGCCTTCATTCATCGAGTTCATGTGCAATTCAAGCCCTGTTTTTGGTCGACTGGTTTTATTTTCCAAAAGGCCTGCAACCTGCCTGATGATCCATTTTAAGGCCTGCACATTTAAGTTTTCTGACAGTTTGAGGCGCACGCATCCAGACTGCACAATCAGGCCCAGAACAGCCAGCCCAGTCTGGACATATCATAGTGGAAGAGCTGGAGCATCAAAGGGCTGTCATAGAGGCCTGAGAGCCTGATGAAAATATCCTTATGAGGGTTGGTCTGCCACCTTACACAGCCTCTTTATTAAGGAGGGCGAGGGAAGGATGGGAGGATGAATCTCTATGTGGTTCTGCTGCAGATTGAAGGACTGCCCTCTTGCTGGGAGCTTGCATCCACCTATAACTCACGTTTACCCAAATCTCATAGACATAGCATTGACCCTTTTCTAGATATGAGCCATTAAGGCAGGAACCTCTGCAGTATGTAGTCCAATTACAACAATCACCTCATTAGAGAGCAGTGAGAATGAAAAGACAAGAGGTGGTCTCAGAGGGACTCCATTACAGCAGTGTTGGTGGTGTGTGGAACGAACACTCAATGTATTACCCAGGAGATCCAGACAGAGCACCGCAAACAGCTGATTAACCCGCCACAGAGAAGCCCCCAGACCCATCCACCTCTCCCCTGCCCCCCCTCCCTAGGGACCAGGATGGATGCCCAGAGGCTCTAACCAGGGAGAAGAGGGAGGGGATCTGGAGACATAGCAGGAGGCCCTCTCCTCTGCAGGGGCCACAGGCTGGATTCAATCAGACCTCTGATTCCCAGGATGTTATGTCTAGAACGATACATCCCCATGTACATACTGTACTGTATATAGACATAGGATCAGGATCATATCCAGCATACTGTAGGTCCTGGATGGGCGTATGGTATGACACTGTGGGTTTGTCACGGTGCAGTAGGAGGACATTCTTTTCATGCAAAACATATCAACCAACCGAAACAGAATTTAAAACAGTCTCTAAAATTAAAACTCCAGATGGCCATATTTGTGGTAAAAATTATTGTGGGTATTTATTGTTTGATTATATGTGATAATGAGAGTGGATTTCATGAGGCAATTAGGAATGTGTGTGTGTGCACGTGCGTGCGTGTGTGTGTGTGCACGTGCGTGTGTCTGTGTGTGTGTAAACATTTTGAGAGGAGAGGACAGAAAAAGGACAGGATGGACCATCAAGCCTGTCTTATCAAAACATATATATAAATATTGTGATTATAACACGTTTGCGCAAGGCGAAATAACTGAAGTATGGCTGACTTCAGCTCAGTATGTGTGAGTGTCTATGTGATGGGGTTGTGTTAAGAGTAGTAACATTAATGCAGACATGTCCCATGCCAGGCCCTGGACCCGGGGGCCCTAGCCTCTGACAGAGGGCAGATCAGGGGCACTTACCCCTGGCAGAGTCTTCTGTTCATGGAGGGCGCTCTGGGCCTTCAGTGCTGACTCTCTGGCGCAGTATGTTAAAAAGGCACATCCTGCAGAGAGGACAACACAGATGAGAAAGGAGAGACACACATCCTGCAGAGAGGACAACACAGATGAGAAAGGAGAGATACACATCCTGCAGAGAGGACAACACAGATGAGAATGGAGAGACACACAACCTGCAGAGATACACATCCTGCAGAGAGGACAACACAGATGAGAAAGGAGAGATACACATCTTGCAGAGAGGACAACACAGATGAGAAAGGAGAGACACACATCCTGCAGAGAGGACAACACAGATGAGAAAGGAGAGATACACATCCTGCAGAGAGGACAACACAGATGAGAAAGGAGAGATACACATCCTGCAGAGAGGGCAACAAAGATGAGAAAGGAGAGATACACATCCTGCAGAGAGGACAACACAGATGAGAAAGGAGAGATACACATCCTGCAGAGAGGGCAACAAAGATGAGAAAGGAGAAATACACATCCTGCAGAGAGGACAACACTGATGAGAAAGGAGAGATACACATCCTGCAGAGATACACATCCTGCAGAGAGGGCAACACAGATGAGAAAGGAGAAATACACATCCTGCAGAGAGGACAACACTGATGAGAAAGGAGAGATACACATCCTGCAGAGATACACATCCTGCAGAGAGGACAACACAGATGAGGAAGGAGAGATACACATCCTGCAGAGAGGGCAACAAAGATGAGAAAGGAGAGATACACATCCTGCAGAGAGGACAACACAGATGAGAAAGGAGAGATACACATCCTGCAGAGAGGGCAACACAGATGAGAAAGGAGAGACACACATCCTGCAGAGATACACATCCTGCAGAGAGGACAACACAGATGAGAAAGGAGAGACACACATCCTGCAGAGAGGACAACACAGATGAGAAAGGAGAGACACACATCCTGCAGAGAGGACAACACAGATGAGAAAGGAGAGACATAGATCCTGCAGAGAGGGCAACACAGATGAGAAAGGAGAGGCACACAGGGTTGATTATTACACGACAAATGACTGGAACATTGCACTGTTGGCTGCTACTGGTATACTGCAAAGCGCAAATCAATGTTGATGTAAAATTCAACCCCAGTCTTTGAAGAGCTAAGGGAAATGTCCATAGCATTGTTCCTAGATCTGCATTTGACCATTTGATGAATGATCACGTTCATGATTGTTGAAGAAAGAGCACTAAATGTGCCTGGCATGCATTTCCTAGCATCACAATAATTAAAACCCTATGGTGATGAGCCCCAAACACTGACCCCTCACATCTCAGGAGACTCCTCTCAAAGATGGAAACCCCAACAACAATATATGAATGTCCATTAATAACTTCTGCACTAACAAAAATGTGACAGCTTTCATTAAAGGCTGAGTGGTTGTTCTGTTACACACTTGGTTGAGTTGACAGTGGGTGACCCCTTTCCGAAGAGTTTTTGCACCGGGCAGCATAATTTCCCATTACGGCATGTCACACCTGCTGCCAAGACTCCCCATGGGAGAAGAGGGGCGCACACACACACATACACACTCACACGCACGCTCGCACAAACACACACACACACAAGCACACACACAGGACACACACACAGCACCCATCACCCCTAAAACAGAGCCCTGCTCTCTGGCTCCTCGCCAAGAGAGCTCCCTTTCAGTACAACCTTCATCCACCTCCACAACCAGAAAGTTACTCAAGAGGAGAAATCAGCTGAACGACACTGATGAAACAGCATGCCACACAGCAAACCCACAAAACAATAACGCTTTGAGAGCCTGGAAGGAATTAGCCTCTCGTCCTGTGTGACATTAAAGAACTGAGCTGAGGAGAACCACTGGGACTGGTCTAGCCTGGACCTCCAACTAACCCCTACTTATCATCCACCCGACCACTCAGTTTGGGGATGGATGTTATAGTTCACGGTTCTAGGAGATGTTTTTTTATCATCACATGATTTAAGGGTTTGGAAATGTACAACAGATCAATGCACAAACTGGTGAGACTGTGGCACTTTATCAGAGTTCATGTAACACTTTAAATTGATTTGCTTCATCTAGGGAGTGAACCTAGTCATGCAAGACAGGAGACATGGCCTAAGTAGGGGGAGACTCAGCCTTACATAGTGGCTCACTGTTAATATCTAGGCCAGGCCAGCTACATGGCTACTTATGGTAGGCCCCAATAAGTCTCTCTTGGCCAAGGGGAATTGGAAGACTTCATGAAAGACTCAATATCCAATATATTGCTGGCTCAGGGGACAACTTGGACCCAGGGGACTGTATTACAGGAGCACAATCTGTAACAGGCACGTTCAACTTGGTGGTGAACATGAAAAAGGATCACAATTACTGAGTGAGGCTGAGGGTAGGAGACAGCAGATGAGCCAGATGGGGATGCAGGAAGTGGAGGATGTTGCCATGGTTATAGAATGATTCTGAGGCTTGCTTGTTAGCGATGGCTGAAAGCAGTGGTAGGCTGATTCCACTGATGAGAAGGTTAAGTGGAGTGAAAATAATACTTTGGTAATCTTTTTCAAATTTGCTGCTGCACAATCATTTCTGAAAGGAACAAAAGTTCAATGAATTGCATTACAGCGGAATTAACATTTAAGCATCCTCATTTTTGAAGTTTTACCCATGAGCACGTCTGAACCATTTCCACGGATGTTTTAACAGCGAACCTGTTTAACAGTATTTAATAACTTACTCGCTATGGAACACCACGCTTTACGAGCTAAATCAACGACTTCATCTCCTGACAGCAAAGCGCTAGCCACCATGCTAGATGAAGCTACGGCAAAACAATGAGAGTTGATCACCTCTGAGTTTACTGGAGTACAAACAGAGTTGGATTTCATTCAGGATGACGTTTCCAAGTGCGTTACTGATCTTAAAAGACTTTGAGCTGAGTGCACAAAGCTTGGCGATAGAGTTGACAAATGTATCCAGGCTGCATCACATCTGGCCGTGATTGGGAATCCCATAGGGCGGCGTACAATTGGCCCAGCGTCCTCTGGGTTTGGCCGGGATAGGCCGTCATTGTAAATTAGAATTTGTTCTTAACTGACTTGCCTAGTTAAACAAAGTTTAAATAAATTAAAAATTAAAAATGTGAGGAGATGTCAACTCAGGGCCAAATCAGAATGGACCAGTTTGACTCGCTACGAGGACATGCAACGTAGAGACAACGTGAGAATAGCCAATATGAATGAAAAAGGCTCAGAACACTTTATTTCATCAATAGATCACTTCCAGAGTGGTTTCCGGATCTAGCTGGAACCAAAATGGAAGTGATGTGAGCTCATCGTATATGCCGGCACATTGACAACTAAGCCAGATCCCGAACCTTGATTTTCCAGGTGCTCCGATTCCCTGACCAAGACCACATTCTGAAGGCACTAGGAAGAAGGCGCTTGCTCAGATTACTTTCATAGACATAACATTGATGTTATATTTATTCAAGAGTCCCACTTAAAATAATTATATGCCCAAATATTTGCAAACAGTCATTATTATGTTGAAGCGTCATCCTCTGTTGATTCCAAAACTGTGGCTCCCTTGTTGTTATGAGACATAGTTTATCAGTGACTGTTCTGGAAAAATATGGTAGTGCGGTAGGATATCATAGACTGAGCGTACGAAATTAATGTACAAAATTGAGTTACACTCCATTTTTTCAGAACAGCCTCAATTTGTAGGAGCATGGACTCTACAAGGTATTGAAAGCGTTCCACAGGGATGCTGGCCCATGTTGACTCCAATGCTTCCCACAGTTGTGTCAAGTTGGCTGAATGTCCTTTGGGTGGAGGACCATTCTTGATACACACTGGAAACTGTTGAGCATGAAAACCCCAGCAGCGTTGCAGTTCTTCACAAAGTAAAATCGGTGCTCCTGCCACTTACTACCATAGCCTGTTCAAAGGTACTTGTCTTGTCAATTCACCCTCTGAATGGCACACATACACAATCCATGTCACAATTGTCTCAAGGCTTACAAATCCTTCTTTAACCTGTCTCTTCCCCTTCACCTACCCTGATTGAAATGGGGTGATCAAATAAGGGCTCATAGCTTTCACCTGGATTCACCTGGTCAGTCTTTCTCATGTAAAGAGCAGGTGTTTCTAATGTTTTGTGCACTCAGTCTATATCAAACATGTAATCTCAGGTAGGAAAATTGCTCCATCCCAGTATGATCCTACATTTTATGAGAATCTAACGGAGTTGCTGGCGAATGTTATTGATTTTTCTCTGAACGTGGGTGCGGATATGGATGCCGTTTTATCCGCTTTGGACCGCTCTGGCCACGACTCTCAAACAGCTCTGTGTCAGTGGCATTTAACAACTCGGTCAAGGATTTTCATCTCACCGATGTATTTAGATTTGATCAATTCTACGTCTAGACAATTTAGGTTTTACTCTGCTAGACATACACTGAAAGTATGTGGACACCATTTCCGCCACACCCATTACTGACAGGTGTATAAATCATGCACACAGCCATGCAACCTCCATAGACAAACACTGGCAGTAGAATGTCCTATACTGACGAGCTCAGTGACTGTCAACGTGGCACCGTCATAGGATGCCACCTTTCCAACAAGTCGGTTCATCCCATTTTTGCCCTGATAGAGCTGCCCTGGTCAACTGTAAGTGCTGTTATTGTGAAGTGGAAATGTCTAGAAGCAACAACAGCTCAGCCGTGATGTGGTAGGCCACACAAGCTCACAGAACTGGACCACCGAGTGATGAGGCACGTAGCGTGTAAAAATTGTCTTTCCTCAGTTGCAACCGAGTTCCAAACTGCCTCTGGAAGCTACGTCAGCATAAGAACTGTTCATTGGGAGCTTTATGAAATGGGTTGCCATGGCCGAGCAGCTGCACACAAGCCTCTGGAGCAGTGGAAACACGTTCTCTGGAGTGATGAATCACGCTTCACCATCTGGCAGTCCGACGGACTAATCTAGATTTGGCAGATGCCAGGAGAATGCTCCCTGCCCGAATGCATAGTGCCAACTGTAAAGTTTGGTGGAGGAGGAATAATGGTCTGGGGCTGCTTTACATGGTTTGGGCTCGGCCCCTTAGTTCCAGTGAAGGGAAATCTTAAGACTAGAAATCTGTGTTTCCAACTTTGTGGCAACAGTTTGGGGAAGGCCCTTTCCTATTTCAGCACGACAATGCTGAAAGCGATGTCCATACAGAAATTGTTTTTCGAGATCGGTGTGGAAGAACTTGACTGGCCTGCACAGAGCTTTGAACTCAACACCATTGAACACCTTTGGGATTAATTGGAGCACCGACTGCGAGCCAGGCCTAATCGCCCAACATCAGTGCCCGACCTCACTAATGCTCTTGTGGATGAATGGAAGCAAGTCCCCGCAGCAATGTTCCAACATCTAGTGGAAAGCCTTTCCAGAAGAGTGGAGGCTGTTATAGCAGCAAAGGGGTGACCAACTCAATATTAATGTCCATGATTTTGGAATGAGATGTTCGACGAGCAGGTGTCCACATACCTTTGGCCATGTAGTGTAACTCCTACTCCAGAATAGATTATATTCTAGTTTCCCACACTGCATACTCAGATACTCATAATGCAACTATTTGGAAAATAACTAGATGTTTATCTAACACAGAATGATGGGTCTGTTGAAGATGCCCATATCCTATGGAAGTCTATAAAGGGATTTATCAGGAACTTATCAGTGTCATTTGTGTCTCACCTTAATAAAACCATAATGACAACAATTAACAAACTAGAAACATGTTTGGCTAATCTGGAACGACAACAACAAATCTCTTACTCTGACGACAAAAAGAAAAGAATAGATGCAGTTAAATTAGAATGTAATTCTTTGCTCAGACACAGGGCAGAATGGTTCATTCATCCAATCAGACATAACTATTATTTTAATGGGGATAAACCAAGTCCTCTTTCAGCAATGAAACTCAGAAGCACTGAGAAATACTCCAGTATTACAGCTATGAAAGCACAGAATGGCTTGTTAACTAATCCTTTGGAAATCAATGCAGATTTTGGTTCTTTTAGCTGAATACTCTATGCCAGCAGTATTGAGCTCTTACCCTATGAGGTCCAGAGCCTGCTGGTTTTCTGTTCTACCTGATCATTAATTGCACCCACCTGGTGTCCAATGTCTAAATCAGTCCCTGATTAGAGGGGAACAATGAAACTACCTGGTGTAACTGGCTTTGAGGTCCAGAGTTGAGTTTGAGGGCTCGATAAATCTGATATTACTTTGAGCGGTGTTGGCACTAAGAGCGGATATTCCTTACCTTTCCAACGAAGGATCACAATCCCTTTTGGAACCCATTTCATTGGATGAACTTAAACAGGCACGAACAAATATGAAAAAAGGCCAATCCCAGAATTCTACCTTGCCTTTTGGGATAAATTAGGCCTATTTTTACATTATTTGATTCTGACTTCTGTTGACAAGGGATCTTTTCACAATGATGTAAACTCTGCAATGATTACGGTACTTCCGAAGCCCAATAAAGATCACACTCTAATGGGTAGCTCAATCGACCTTTGTCGTTGTTGTGCTCGGAAGTTAAATTGTATGCTAGTGTTCTCTCAGCCCGTTTAGAATCCAGTGTGACGACACTAGTGCATCACGATCAGACAGGTTTTATTAAAACTCGACTAGCCTTAGGTAATGTGTGTCATTTATTACATGTTGTTTAAAACATGAGCTGGCGCACACCCCGACTAATAGTTTGTGTGGAGGTGCTGACTAACGACGAATAAATTCTAAACTATCAAAATAAAGTAGTTGCACACTCCATATATAATCTCCCAGCAATTTAATGGGTATTTACCAACGTTTCGGCATCACTGTGCCTTCCTCGGGGTAATGTCATGAATACTTGAACCAGGTTATGTAGACACACAGTGCAATTAGTGTAACCAATGACAGTAGTGAGGGGTGTGTCAGAATTATTAAGTTAATTCAAATTAATTAGTGCAACTGTTAAACAATAGTATATGGCAGATGAAATATATTACGCTATTGTTATCATATAGAAACATAATGGAATATTGTACATTATATTAGCATCAACATACATTATTGTTTCATTCATTCATTTTTGTTACATGTAATCTTTTGGTTCAACCTTAATATATAAGGAACGTCATCAACTGGGGGAAACATATTAGGTGTACGCTAATAAGCTGTAAAAAATATTTTTTCAATTTATAAGACTTGTTCATAAAGGAAAATGTGTTCATAAGGGCCTGAGATCAAAGTCAATATTCAGACCAATAAGGGTCAATGTTTTTAGATAGGATCTCCAGTAAGCCTCCCTTTGTAGTAGTAGGATCTCGATGTTACCTCCTCTCCTTGGTAGAACAACATGATCAATGCCTGTGCATTTGAGGGAGGAGATGGGATGGTTAGCTTCAACAAAGTGAGCTGCTACTGGATAGTCAATGTTCTTACACCTGATTTTGCTGCGGTGTTCAGCTATGCGTTGTTTTAATTGTCTTTTCGTTTGTCCTACGTTGACTTTTCCATATGAACAGGTGATGAGATGGATTCCTCCCTTGGTCTTGCATGAGATGATACCCCTAACAGGGATCTTTCCACCTGTATGTGTCTGAAGAAAGACGTTTTTATAGTGCTATTGCACTGTGTACATGAGCCACATTTGTAGGTCCCATTTGGGACAGGTTCATGCCACTAATGACATTAGATCTCCATGTACCGTTCTCTCCTTGGATGCTGAGAAGGTGTTTGATAGGTCAGAGTAGGATTTTCTATGGTCGGTATTAAGCGATTTAATTTAGGAACCAAGTTTAACAGCATGATTCAAGTTTTATATGCAAATCTTTCTGCCATGGTGTCCACACAGGGGGCAATCCCCGTATCCAGATGCTGTCGCCAAGGATGTCCAATCTCGCCTTTGCTCTTCGCCCTTTCCATCGAACTGCTAACACAGAAAATCAGACAGCACCCTTCCTTACATAGGGATGGTACACCGATAATGCTGCCACATAATTACCACATACTCTCTACATTTGATGATTATAGCACCCTCTCAGGGTACAAAATGAATTGGACAAAATCAGCTATGATGTCATTAAGCTTAGGACTCACTCCGTCAATGGTACCCAAACACATCCCATTGGTAAAGAGCTTTACATTGTTTTTTATATTGTTTTTTATATGTTTATTTCACCTTTATTTAACCAGGTAGGCTAGTTGAGAACAAGTTCTCATTGACAACTGCGACCTGGCCAAGATAAAGCATAGCAGTGTGACACAAACAATGCAGAGCTACACATGGGATGAACAAAAGTACAGTCAATAACACAATAGAAAAGTCTATATACCGTTTTTGCAAAAGTAGTAAGATTAAGGAGGTAAGGCAATAAATAGGCCATAGTGGCGAAATAATTACAATTGAGCAATTAAACACGGGAGCGATAGATGTGCAGAAGATGAATGTGCAACTAGAGATACTGGGGTGCAAAGGAGCAAAAAATAAATAACAATGTGGGGATGAGGTAGTTGGGTGGGCTATTTACTGATGGGCTGTGTACAGGTGCAATGGTCGGTAAGCTGCTCTGACAGATGATGCTTAAATATCTGGGTATACTGTATAGATATTTTCCTCAAAACATGGCATTAAATCATTTCCAAATATATGTGAGTAGAAGAGTACCTTTCTAAATGTTTACAGCTTCCCAACTCTCTACAAGCTAAAATATCCATCATTAAGATGATTATTCTTCCCCAAATGAACTTTTTCTCTGCAATGATTACACTAGCTCCACCAAAGAAATACTTGGACAATATCTTGTCTTTAGCCTCTCAATTTGTATGGAAAGGTAAGTGACCTCGAATTAAACTATCCACTATGCATCATGACAAGGGAGATGGCGGGCTTTCTCTGCCTAACTTTAGTTTCTAGTTGTATTAGTCGTATGTGTCGTATCGTCCAACTAAATGCTTACTGGCAGGTTCCTTCTCGACAATGCAACAACAATATGAAATAATACAAGATAAGAAACTGAACATAAAGTAAATGGCTCAGTAGAATAGAAGTTTGTTTTACTTTTGGGCTTTTGTGCTATGCCCCCTTTCAGCATGGTTTGATTCAAATGCTTTAATGTCCTGTAGACTATGGAAGAGAATTTGGCTTTACCACCCAGACTTCAGGATCTTGTCTATTCTGCAGTACCATTAAAACAAGCCGAGTTATGTTTTGAACCACTAATTTCCTTTGTTGTGCTTTGTGCTTCATATAAAAAGAATTCTAACACAATTCACAAGTGGTATGCTCAGTCACCAAATTTACACAATCATTCCCTTCTTTCTGGTGGTATCATTCACCCCTATAGGAGGATAGAGGTGTTCATGTTTGGATGATCTATTTAGAGATGAAGTTTTGCAAGCCTTTGATGATCTTAGGGCTATATTTCAATTACCTGGTACCTCTTCTTTATTTTATCTATGTTTAAGATCAGCAATGCGGGCATATGGTGTCTACCAACAATGGCTGTACATAGGCCTTCAGCACATTTTGTTTCAGCAACGTGACATCCCCTCCCTCAGACCAAGAGACATGCCCCCCCCCCCCCAACAACATGAACTACATAGAATGTTCCATGTCTACTAACTCAAAGGGTTTGATCCGTATACGGTTATGTTAGTTGCAGCTTACAAATCAGTACCGTTTAAGAATCAATGGATTAGCGAACTATCTACTTTCGATTATCCTATTTGTTGGGATACTGCATGGGAGGACTTAGTGGGTTCATCTAAGAATCCCAATCATGAGCGGAAACACTTTAATTTCATACACAGGTAAAACCGTCCACCAAGAAAATGTCATTTAATGAAAATCATAACCTCTCCTCTGTGTGATATATGTAACCAAGGTGCCTTGGGCTCACAGGAGGTTGGTGCCACCTTAATTGGGGAGGACGGACTTGCGGTAATGGCTGGAGCGGAATCAGTGGAATGGTATCACATATATCAAACACATGGTTTGATGCCATTCCATTTACTCCGTTCCAGCCATTATTATGAGCCGTCCTCCCCTCAACAGCCTCCTCTGCTTGGGCTCCTTTACGCATATGTACTGAGAGGGGCAAGGGTGTGGAGAAATTTTGGGAAGAGGTATCCTCTGTCTTATCTGGCGTACTTGATATGACTATACCTTGTTCCCCTAAACTGTTATCACTTAATGATAATTCACCACTTATGTCATTACAGAAAAGATGTATCATGTTGTCAGGTTTGACAGCAGCTCAAAAGATATTGGCACTAAGATGGCAACCTCCACATTCTTTGGCTATGTCCCATTGGATCCGCCCTTTTGTAGATATCATTTATTTACAACTATCCACTGCTAGGATCCATGGGGCTATAGCCAAGCAACAATTGACAGCTGGTTATCTGCAGCTGAAACCATCAAACTACTATAGTGCGTATATTTCCCAACAGATTGCCTGTTACTTGTTCATTTTCGGTCTCATGTGCAAAAGTGTACCCCGCTGATTTTATCACAATTGCTTGATTTAGTTTTTCATTTCATGGAGATCAGGTTGGGTGGGTTGGGGTGGTCGCCAGGAGGGGATGGATGGTGGGTTGATGCAGTTGGGTGGCCGATATATGTGTGTATAGGCTATGTGGTCTATTCTACTGTAATTATGTAACCTTTCCTGATGCTTTTGGTTGTTGTCTTTGTTCCTTTGAAAATAAATCAAATGTTGATCCCAAAAAAAGGAATAGGAGTCAATAAATGAAAAATACAGATTTTGTAATAAGGAATAGGCTTTTATTTCTACTGTGTCTACTGTTAACTTGTAAATGTTAATTACAGTACAAAAACATGGCTGTCATTTAGGCATTTTTAAATTACAGTAAATTGTGTTTACTTGCATCAGGTATCTGTATCTGTAATTGACAAAACAACAAAACAAATTGCAAGTCATTCATTAACATTGATGTCATGTTCAATGAAAATTGCTGAGAAATTGCTATTCTTGGATTGCTTCTTTCTTAGACGTCTGATGCAGCAATGTTCTTCTGAAAACTATTACAAACTCATTTCCTGAAAGATAAACTTGCCTGCCTCAGCATAAGTGCTTCAATTCTCTAAATTAAAATAGTCAAATGAACCCAGCAACTGTGGGGTGTCTGTCTTTTATAGGCAGTGAGACGGTGAAGAGCAGAGACAGCAACTACATCACTGCACACAGCCATGTTTAGTCCAGGGTAACAAAGACATTCAGCTCGATCGTTGCCCAATAGAACTGTGGCAGCATTCAACCGTGTGTGGGTATCTATCTATTTTCATGCAGTAAAACAGGGCTCTGTTTCCCTCACACACTCTCTATCTAATGATCAGACAGGTCATCTGTGGACTGGCCTACACCTGTCATTTAACTGAGTACCTGCCAATCACTGTCACCCACCTGCTCCGTCACTGTGTGATTCATGTAAAGGAGGAACCAGCTGCCTGACCATGAGACTGCACATCTCACAACAGTGCACTACACTCTAAACTAATGGCCACGTCTTAGAGCACAGACATGTTCCTGAAAGAGCAGTGGATTACAGACACAGTTATTAAAAGACTGTTAGGATGCTCTTCTAGCTCTTTGATTCACATTTGTAATGATGAGGCTTTTGGTTGAAAGAATGTTTCAGAGTTATAGTCCTTCTCTCTTTCTCTTGCTTTGACATTTAAATGCTTTTGTGGATTTTAAGGTGAAATTGTCAAAGGCATTTGTAGCCAATTATACACTCTGGCCTGCCTGTTGTGGAGGGGAGAATGAATGACAAACCTAAATCACTCTTAGCATCTCATCTCCCTAGTTGCGTGTGGTGGGGCTCCACAGAGTGCCATCCACCTCTCTGAGCTGCTGGAGAAGGAAGGAGCGAGTGATAGATAACGCTACTCAAGCAGAAGATTTGCCCCCCCCACCCATATCCAGCATGTCTGAACAATGGATGTGTTCCCAGACTGACACTAACCATTATGATAATGTGGGGCTCATAGGGAATGATTGATTCTAAGGCAGGTCAAGTAGCTCGACCTGGACAATGGCACTGCCACTCACATACACTACCTGTATCCCATCCAATAGTGTCAAACACTGCATAGACTACACTGTCCAGTCCCCATAGACTACACTGTCCAGTCCCTACTCCCTATAGCATCCACAGGATTCACCCCATGACCAAAACATCAAATCACCATCAAATCCCCTTAACAAATTGCAGATATAAGATATGGTCACAAAAATGAATCTACAGTCAAACATTTAAATGAAATGTGCAGATGTTTTCACCGCATTAACATTTGGGAAATGCATATACACATAAATGGACCTTGAGGAATTCAAAAGAAATTCACATTAGGCAGTAGAGAAATTCAAAAAGCCCAGAGTCAGTATTCATGACACACAGAACTGTTCAGGTTGATACACCGCAATCCACATGCATAAATCATGAGTAACAACATTATACCCCCCCGAATCATGAGTAACAACATTATACCTCCCCAAATGATGAAATTTTCATAGATCCAAAATGATGGTGCAACCCTGTGTTATATCACTCTGAGTATGAATGGTGTAGCAGAAGATGATCCATTAATTGAATAATTAATTCATCATTAAGTCTAGACGGTGATGACACACTCCTTAACAACCTGAGGCATTTCAATGACATGTCTCTTGGTCTAAGGGAGGGGATGTCACGTTGCTGAAACAAAATGTGCTGAAGGCCTATGCACAGCCATTGTTGGTACACTTCTACAATGGTGTAGGCCTGCTAAAATAGCCTACTATGCTTGCTAAGTCTTGGTTATGTGACAGGGTTATGGTTCAAATTAGCCTGTGGCCTATTTGAATTCAACACACATTTAGTTGAATGTGACAGAGACATAAGAATAGGATACTTGTTTGCTCTTATTTTAATAGGTCTTTATCAATAAAATGTCCCAATAAGGTGCAGAGCGTTCAATTTGCATGCTGGGGGGCAAGGACACCCGCTGCTCCACAAAAATGATTGACAACCATGTGCCATTATCACGCCTGCTTCCGCTCTCCCTCCCTGGCGCTCGAGGGCGCCAGGCTGCCAGGCATTACGCACTCCTGCCACCATCATTACACACTCCTGCCACCATCATTACGCACTCCTGCCACCATCATTACGCACTCCTGCCACCATCATTACGCACTCCTGCCACCATCATTACGCACTCCTGCCACCATCATTACGCACTCCTGCCACCATCATTACGCACTCCTGCCACCATCATTACGCACTCCTGCCACCATCATTATGCAAACCTGCTTCTCTCGTCACGCGCATCAGTGATTCATTGGACTCACCTGGACTCAATCACCTCTGTATTTCCTCCCCTATAACTGTCTGCTCCCCAGCTCTGTTCCGCGCTTCTGCATTGATTATCGTATGTCTCTGTACTACCCTGCTCTGACGCTGTTCCTGTCCTGTTCCCTGTCTGTGTAAATTAAATGCTCACTCTCCGCACCTGCTTTTCATCTCCAGCGCCGGTTCTTACAGAATGCTGAAGCCATCAAATTAAGCATCAGGGAGTGTTGGTGTTTCGGTTGGTGGTGACGTCGGTTCCGGGGGCTGCAGCCAAGGGAACAAGGGGTTGCCTCAGCTGGCTCGTCGGGCTTCCACGCCCTAGCTGGCTCAAGAGGTCTCCTTGCCCCGGTTGGCTCGGCCATCCCACGTCAGGCCTCCGCTGGATCGTCAGGGTTTTACGCCTCAGCCGGCTCATCAGGCTCCCACATCCCAGCGGGATCATCAGGCTGTCAGGCCTCGACTGGATCGTCAGGCTCTTACGCCTCAGCCGGTTCGCCAGGCTCCTACGCCTCTGCCGTTTCGCCAGGCTTCTACGCCCCAGACGGCTGGTCCAGCACCCATGCCTCGGCAGGCCCGTCAGACTAGACCAAGTGGGATGAAGGGTGACACCCCTAGAGGCGAGGGTACTGTCACGCCTGCTCCCGCTCTTCTTCCCTGGCTGCCCTGCATTACGCACTCCTGCCACCATCATTACGCACACCTGCTTCCCTCGTCACAGGTATCAGCGATTCATTGCACTCACCTGCACTCAATCACTTGTGCTATTTCCTCCCCTATATGTGTCTGTTCCCCGCTTCAGTATTATTTGTCATATGTCTTTGTATTTCCTGGTTCTGACGCTGTTCCTGTCTTGTTCCATGTCTGTGCAAGATTAAACATTCACTCTCCGTACCTGCTTCTCACCTCCAGCATCGGCCTCTTACAGCTGGGATTGCTAAATAAATGTGAACTGTGAGCATATATTGTGAGCACAGTCCGAACTACACATTTTCGATAATTCCATACAACACAATTGTGCACATTTAGCTCTATCAGAGTTATACAGCATGCTCTTCGTGGGCTCTCCCTGTCAAGCAGCAGAAGTCTGCACTTGCCCATGTACTGTTAGCTGATAATGTTTACTTTGCAAGCTACTGGTTGAAACTTGGCTAACGTGAAGTTGGCTAATATCCCCGTTTCAACATTGTTTTCAAGCCTGTTTAATCACGATTGCTGCTGACAGACATGATAGATTGATGATTGATTGATGGACCATGTCAAATTGGCTAGCAGGTTAATAACAGATCACGTTAATATGGCTAGTTAACAAGTTAACTTTCAGGGGATAAATTATATGGCTGTATATCCAAATATTGTTTGATGTGCTTGCCATCTATAGTGGCGATGACAAAAAAGCATAATCTCTGATGACACAATGTTTGTTTGCTTAGCTAGCTACATGCCAAATGGATAGTCTACCCTCACGTCTATGAAATGATATCATCAATTGATGTTTACTGAGCATGAAAAGCATGCAGTTACTTGCTGTATAACTCTGATGACTGAGTTAAATGTGGAATAATTGGAAATGTGTCGTTCTGACTATACTCTTCAAGAGGTGATGATATTAAAACCAAATAGTTATAACATTTATTTAACAATCCCTTGAAAACGGCATTCAGTTGTCAATGGTTTTAGCGGAGTTGGATGTCTCCTTGACCCCTAGAAGTCAAATCGAACTCTCTGCACCGTATTGTGATGTTTTATTGAAAACAACCTATAGCAGGTAGTGCTGAGCAATTAACTCAAATGTTGGTTATTTTTCAATATTTAAACAACTAATTGACCAACATCGGTTCAATTATTTGAATTCCATTTTGTTCTGTTTTTTTCTGTGAGCTCAATGCTCAGAGAATTCAGATCAACCCCAAACTGTGTGACATAGTAGGGAGCTGTAGTTTCCAACAGGCCAATATTCTACCTAGTTTAGTGCAGAAAACGTGGTAATTAATTACAATGACCATAATCCATTGCACGCCTACTTGTCCGGTCTGTTTGGTGGCAGACACACGGAGAGGGAGAGGGAGAGGGAGAGGGAGAGGGAAAGGGGAGGGAGAGGGAGAGGGGAGGGGAGAGGAGAGGGAGAGGGAGAGGGAGAGGGAAAGAAGAGACTGCACAATTGAGTGGATAGAGAGCAGTTGCTTCACAAGGTATCTTTACCTGAAAATACATAATCTAAGTGATTGATAGTTGGTATTCAGCAGTAAAACTATGCATTATTTACTTTGAAGAACTACTAAAATAGTGATTTTGGCAGGCAGCATAGGCAGCAGCTCTATAGAGAAGAGATGACTTGGAAATTCAACTAAAACAAATGTAATATAGACAACTTAAATATTTTATTAAAGTAAAGTAATATGAATAAACAACGGTTAGTAAGCTATAAGCGGAAATGGGCAGTAACTACCATGATGGGACTTAGTTCATTGTTGTATTGTGTGTTGTTACAGACTTTAAACCACATCATGTATATTGCATTTAATGTTTTAACAAATTATCAAAACTGAAATCTAAAACCATGATTATTGTTTAATTTTTATTTATTTTACCTTTATTTAACTAGGCAAGTCAGTTAAGAACAAATTCTTATTTTCAATGACGGCCTAGGAACAGTGGGTTAACTGCCTGTTCAGGTGCAGAACAACAGAATTGTACCTTGTCAGCTCAGGGGTTTGAACTTGAAACCTTCCGGTTACTATTCCAACGCTCTAACCACTAGGCTACCCTGCCGCCCCAATAATAATCTAACCAAAACCGAACCGACCTCAAAAAGCACCAATCACTCAGCACTAATAACAGGTGTCTACATATTTCTCCACCAACTTGTTGGCTCCATCATAGGCAGCTCTCAGTGAAAGACAAATTATAGGTGTGCCTAAATAAGTATAGATGTGCCGACAGATGTGCCTAAATATACGCTGAGTGTATAAAACATTAGGAACACCTTCCTAATGTTGGGTTGCAACCCTTTTTGCCCTCAGAACAGCCTCAATTCATCGGGTCGTGGACTCTACAAGGTGTCGACAGCGTTCCACAGGGATGCTGGCCCATGTTGACTCCAATGCTTGCTACAGTCGTGTCAAGTTAGCTGTACGTCCTTTGGGTGGTGGACCATTCTTGATACACACGAGGAACAGCGTGAAAAACCCAGCAGAGTTGTAGTTCTTCACAAAGTAAAATCGGTGCGCCTGGCACCTACTACCATACCCCATTCAAAGGTACTTAGAATCTTTTGTCTTCCCTCTTCACCCTCTGAATGGCACACATGCACAATTAATGTTTCAATTGTCTAAAGGCTTAAAAATCCCTCTTTAAGCTGTCTCCTCCCCTTCATCTACACTGATTGAAGTGGATTTAATAAGTGACATCAATAAGGGATCATCATTCAGTCTATGTCATGGAAAGTGCAGGTGTTCTTAATGTTTTGTTTACTCAGTGTATTTGCATGATGTAGGCTACTGTAAGCTATTACAGCTAACTAACCTGCTGACCAAAATAAATGTACACATACATGTTATTCAATCATTGCATCCACACTGCTTGCGCGCATTAATGAGTATATGCATAGCCAGGCTCTAAAATAGAACTTGGTTCTATTTCTGATGCTTGACACGCTGCAAGTCCCGCCTCTCCCACCTCCTCATTCGTTTTTAGGAGCATATACCCCCATGGGTGATTGAACAATGAACTGAGGTCCACACTCCAGTCCAGTTGGTGGTGGTAATGCACGTTAAAGTTGGTTGCCAACCATCATATAAAGTCCAAAGAAGAAGAAGCCCGAAGGAGGAGAGATTACTAGAAGCTAACTCAGTTTACCCTGTTAACTTAGGATTTATTGTCAGAGTAGAGGACCTCGTGCATTTCAGGTAAAATAACAACCTAATGTTTATATCCCAGGACAAATTAGCTAGCAAAGGCAAGCTAGCTAGCTAAATTGCAATGAATGTGTAATGCTTTTCGACCTGTCCCCAAATTAATATAGTTTGTTTCAGAGTTCGTTTCAGAGTTCGTTTCAGAGTTCGTTTTGACATTTCAACCTGCGTGTCCTGATCGCATCTGGTGTGGGTAGACAAAATCAAAACGTGTGCGGTGGCGCACGTGGGCGCACTGGCGTGCCAGGTGTAGTCAGCATGTAAGACTTCATTCACGATTTACAGTTGCATTTGGTTATATTTTGCCGATTGTAAGTTTACCAATGCCTTAAGTATTTCCGTATACATAGCCTACTAGGATGAAGAGGAAAATCAGCAACTCTTGGAGGGCAGTGGAAGTTGAGAAAAGAGTTTATGTGAAAGTAGTCTAGACCTGAAACCAATGCATATCAGACTTTTGCCTTCACTGGGATTTAAAGACCATAAGAAATGTGGGTTTTATACATTTCAAAACGCCCTTCTATGAGCCCAAAAACCAATCCAAATTGGAATACGAAACAAACATAGACTGACCAATAGGCTAGATTACGATTATGGAGGATAAAATTATTGTAAATGCAAATCACAAATGTATTTAAAAAGTCTTAAAATCAAATAGTTTTTATTTCAAGGAAGTACTATTTTATTTAAAGTCGGGCTTTTTTTGTAAAGCATTTTCCCCCAAAAACGGAATCAGCCATTGTTTAGGACCTTTGCAAGACTATTTTAAAGTAAAAACTATAGAATCTATAGAAAAATATTTGACACATGCCTTTCTGTAGGGAACATTTAAAGCTTTTGGCATATATCACAGGTGAGAAAAACATATGAGGAGGAAAACTCCTCCATAAAATGTATTAATGAAATCTTATTAGACAGCACGCATGTAGCCAACTCCCGCGCACTCCCAATGTGACTTTGAGTCGGTGGGTAGTAATGCATAATATGTCCTACATTATAGGCTACTAGTACACAGGAGTGGCCTCGGCGGATGCTGATTTGACTGGGCAGACAGTTTGGCTTGTGAACAGGAGTATCTTTCTTTAAGCAAACAGCCCTGGAGCTTTGACATTCATGGAGTTCGAAGGACAGGCAGACGTAGAAAACACACGCATCGAGAATATTGTTTTAAATGATCATCATGTTCCAGAGAGAAACGCGGGGTGTGTGGGTCCAGCATCAGTGACTGATAACTCACGGAACAGGTGGCGCACAGAGACCTTCAGGGCACAGGGTAAAGGGAGATCCGGGAGCAGGACACTGCTGGGCGGCCGCTAATTTCTGCATTTCTGTGTCACGATTCCCTCTCTGTCTCTTGGCGGCTTGTAGGCTCTTTAACAATATGACCTATTAATGTAAACTAGTAGCTTTAATTATATACTGCACTATATGATTTAGCTGGCACTGGTCCCACGACGAACCCAGCGCTGTACCTGTATCGCAGTGATTAGTGGAAGAGCGCTCTTCTGGAGAAGAGATGAGTCAAATCATTAGAAGAGAGACTTTTATAATCGCTTTGCACACATATTTAAATGTCACCCCACATAACGAAATTATACACATTATATAACTAGGCTATATAAGGCCTGCTTTTAGTAATAACACACATATTATTTAAAATAAAATAATGAATCAATACTAATACTACTACTAATAATAATTATTATAATACTATTAGGTATCCTTTAAGTTACTTTTTAGTATTTTCTTTCGTTAAGTCTATAACACTAGCATTTAAATAGACAACCACCTCGATTCTAAGACATAGCCTATACTTCACAGGACATTGGGATATTATGTTGTTATAGGCTACCGGTAGACAATATTGTCAAACAATAAGCGGCTAATTGTACGGCGTTGTAATATTATTTCAGAAGTGAAATAGAAGGACACCATCTGGATAATCAATCACATTTAGTCTGTATTCTACGCTATGAAATAATGACATAAGAGTATCGCTCCTGATCATTGTGGACAATGAGGTGACGCGGTCGGTGAAAGAGCACGAGAGAGAGACCCCATGCTGTTCCCATGCCTCTGCTATGCCACATTGGTTTCTTTTTATTTCCTGGGCCCCGCCCCCTGAACTAGCCTACACTACAATACATGGCAGTGATCTAAACAGTTATTTTGGTCGCTTAATTACGTCTAAAACGTATACATTAGCCTTCTCAAAATGCCACATCAGCATCGTCACACAGCCCTAATAACTAACATCTCATTCCCAGTGGTGATTGCCGTCCTCCTCCTTCCGGAGCATCTTTAACCTATCTGTCTATGACGATCTAACTATCAGGCACGGTGAAGCAAACAGACATTCCTTGTCCCACCCCTTAACTAGGAGCCCAGCACATGAGCGTCAATGTAAACATACACAGACATAGGCTACAAAGCAGTAGTATCCTAGCGGATGTGGGGTTGACACTGACAATTAACCGCGCGCACTCATTCGCACACGTGTGTGTGTGTGTGTGTGTGTTTGTGTTTGTGTGTGTGTGTATAGTAACAACGTACTGATTTGCAGGAAACTCCCACATGCCACAAACATCTACAATAATTACACTTTTTATGCTCTCATTAGAGCCTCGAATGCTTTAAAAAATATGTACTGTTTTTGAAAAGGGTGTTGCTGCGTGCATACAGAAGCAAATAAATGATACCAGAACCGACCTTTATGCATTCCAGTAAACCTGTCTTTCAGCACAGTGAGTTCGTATATCTTTCCGAATTCCTCAAAAAGGGGCTTCAGATCTTTCTCCTCCAGGTTTCTGGGAATCTGTCCGATAAACAGCTTGATGGCGTCGTGGTCCTTCATTGGAATGGTGTTCTGACCGATCATGAGTCCGTTCATCCTGCCGGCGCTGTTCGTGGTGCTGAATCCATTCTCTTGCTGCACTCCGTTTGCAGTGACTGTAGCCATCTTTCCTAAATGGGCCGGCGGCTGGTCTCTCTCTCGCTCTCTCTCTCTCCCTTTCTCCCTTTCCCTCTCTCTCAAGTCAACTGCAAACTCCCCCTACTTTATTTGTATCTTCTTTCTCTCTCCCTGTCCCTCTCCCCTTTTACACAGTTTCTCTCTTCTTCTTTCTCCTTTCTCTCAATCTATCCTATTGCTTTGATTTCGCTTTATTTATGTTTGATGTATTTTCATTCCTCGAACCCGTTCTCAATCTGTTTCTTTCTCCCTGTGTCAGCTGCCACTCTGCCTAGTGACGTCAGCTCGTAGGCTTCTGACTAGACCCCTAGCTAATTTGCATAACAAGCCCGGTTTAGCCAATTGGAGGGCAGAACGACCGAGAGCGGACAGGGTGTAGTGAGAACCCAAACATTTGTGTAAAGGGAAAGCTCGAGACTTTTAAGAGGAACAAAAACAGGAACTTGCCGCTGTAGGCTACGTATGAAATTGAATTCTGTAGATAATCATTCTCACAGGTAGCCTTGTTCTGGCTAATAGGAAATACACATTTAGATGTGAAGGCTATTGTCTGCTGTGTTTTGATATCGCGCGCTCAAAGAAAACCCAGTATCTACAGTCCTAACATGTTGCTGTCCATGGTGCTGAATTGGCGCTACCGTTTAGTTAAAACAGTTTTTGGACTGATCTACGGGTGTCAGGGATTTCCTCCTCTTCTTCCGAAGAGGAGAGGCGAAAAGGATCAGAGGACCAATATGCGGCGTGGTAAGTGTCCATGGTTCTTTTAATACGTAAATGTACACATGAACACTACAAAACAATAAACATGGAAAACCTAAACAGTCCTATCTGGTGCAAAGACAGAGACAGGAACAATCACCCACAAACACACAGTGAAACCCAGGCTACCGAAATATGATTCTCAATCAGAGACAACTAATGACACCTGCCTCTGATTGAGAACCATACTAGGCCGAAACATAGAAATACCCCAAAACATAGAAAAACAAACATAGACTGCCCACCCAACTCACGCCCTGACCATACTAAATAATGACAAAACAAAGGAAATAAAGGTCAGAACGTGACAACGGGTTAATTTCACCCGCTTCATTATCAACGGGACTTTGTCTATACATATCAAAATCCACATAACTGATGTATATGTTGTCATATTAAAGTGCAACTAATTAAGTTTTGCTTTTGTAATCATGGTTTATGAAAGGCTCAACAGTTTGGTCATAATTAGGTCAGAGATCCTAAGTGGTGATGATGTGCACTATTACGGCAGGGATGAGATTATTGATGGGATGCTGAATGACTCCAGTACTGTAAGGCTATTTTGAGAGCCAGGCAACAGGTTATGCAGAGATGAATTGTTCATCAGTCAGTGGTGGCAAATATTCTATAGAAGGATATAACTACAGTTGAAGTCAGAAGTTTACATACACTTAGGTTGGAGTTATTAAAACTCGTTTTTCAACCACTCCACAGGTTTCTTGTTAACAAGCTATAGTTTTGGCAAGTCGGTTAAGACATCTACTTTATGCATGACACAAGTAATTTTTCCAACAATTGTTTACAGACAGATTATTACACTTATAATTCACTGTACCACAATTCCAGTGGGTCAAAAGTTTACATACACTAAGTTGACTGTGTCTTTAAACAGCTTGGAAAATTCCAGAAAATGATGTCATGGCTTTAGAAGCTTCTGATAGGCTAATTGACATAATTTGAGTCAATTGGAGGTGTACCTGTGGATGTATTTCAAGGCCGACCTTCAAAAGCAGTGCCTCTTTGCTTGACATCATGGGAGAATCAAAAGAAATCAGCCAAGACCTCAGAAAAAAATATTGTAAACCTCCACAAGTCTGGTTCATCCTTGGGAGCAATTTCCAAATGCCTGAAGGTACCACGTTCATCTGTACAAACAAGAGTACGCAAGTATAAACACCATGGGACCACGCAGCCATCATACCGCTCAGGAAGTCTCCTAGAGATGAACGTAATTTGGTGCAAAAAGTGCAAGTCAATTCCAGAACAACAGCAAAGGACCTTGTGAAGATGCTGGAGGAAACAAAAGTATCTATATCCAAAGTAAAACGTGTCCTATATCGACATAACCTGAAAGGCCGCTCAACAAGGAAGAAACTATTGCTTCAAAACCACCATAAAAAAAGCCAGACTACAGTTTTCAACTGTACATGTGGACATAGGTCATACTTTTTGGAGAAATGTCCTCTGGTCTGATGAAACAAAAATAACTGTTTGGCCATAATGAACATTGTTATGTTTGGAGGAAAAAGGGGGAGGCTTGCAAGCCGAAGAACACCATCCCAACCGTGAAGCATGGGGGTGGCAGCATCAAGTTGTGGGGTGCTTTGCTGCAGGAGGGACTGGTGCACTTCACAAAATAGATGGCATCATAAGGGAGCAAAATTATGTGGATATATTGAAGAAACATCTCAAGACATCTGTCAGGAAGTTAAAGCTTGGTCGCAAATGGGTCTTCCAGATGGACAATGACCCCAAGCATACTTCCAAAGTTGTGGCAAAATGGCTTAAGGACAAAAAATCAAGGTATTGGAATGGCCATCACAAAGCCCTGACCTCAACTCTATAGAACATTTGTGGGCAGAACTGAAAAAGCGTGTGCGAGCAAGGTGGCCTACAAACCTGACTCAGTAGCTCTATCAGGAGGAATGGGCCAAAATTCACCCAACGTATTGTGGGAAGCTTGTGGAAGGCTACCCGAAACGTTTGACCCAAGTTAAACAATTTAAAGGCAATGCTACCAAATACTAATTGAATGTATGTAAACTTCTGATCCACTGGAAATGTGATGAAATAAATAAAAGCTGAAATAAATAATTCTCTACTATTATTCTGACATTTCACATTCTTAAAATAGTGATCCTAACTGACCTAATACAGGGATTTTTTAATAGGATTAAATGTCAGGAATTGTGAAAAACTGAGTTTAAATGTATTTGGGTAAGGTGTATATAAACTTCCGACTTCAACTCTATCTAGATTATATGCCTAACTAGTGGTTAACATTCAGATATTCTCATTACATTTTATGCATAGTTATATAGGCATGGCAAATATTGATTGTTGCAAGATTGTAACATCTATGCATATGATTAAAAAGTATATATATGTATGGTATGTCGATTCAATGTTTTTTATTTTTGTATTTATTTATTGAATTTGACCCCTTTTTCTCCCCAATTTGGTGGTATCCAATTGTTGTAGTAGCTACTATCTTGTCTCATCGCTACAACTCCCGTACGGGCTCGGGAGAGACGAAGGTTGAAAGTCAAGCGTCCTCCGATACACAACCCAACCAAGCCGCACTGCTTCTTAACACAATGCCATCTAACCCGGAAGCCAGCTGCACCAATGTGTCGGAGGAAACACCGTGCACCTGGCAACCTTGGTTAGCGCGCACTGCGCCCGGGCCGCCACAGGAGTTGCTGGTGCGCGATGAGACAAGGATTTTCCTACCGGCCAAACCCTCCCTAACCCGGGCGACGCTAGGCCAATTGTGCATCGCCCCACGGACCTCCCGGTCGCAGTCGGTTACGACAGAGCCTGGGCGTGAACCCAGAGTCTCTGGTGGCACAGCTGGCGCTGGTCAATTCAATATTTAATACATATCCCAAGCATATCCTCTAAGTTTAATGAAATCAAAATAGATCTTGCAGATGTTTTCATATTTGTCTTTGTATGAGGAGGTTCCTCTCCTATGTATGCAGGAGTGTGGTTGTTGTTTGGGGAGAGGAGGGTTATTTAAAAGGCTCTAGTAACATCTGGCATTGCATTGCTTTGGTTAGCTTTAATAATTTATTTTCTATTTAATCACATCCTTGTAGATCGTTTTTAAAAAGATCCTGCAGAGTTTACATGCTGAATGGGGTATTAAAGCACAACAGGCCCCCTTGTCAATACCATCAGAGGCATTCATTGCCATAAAGGCAGAGCTAATGTAACGTCAGTGTCGCCCTTTGGTTTTGTGATTATTTTTTGTTTCCTTCTTTTTGTCGTCTCTCGGTGGGGAACCTTGCCTGCACCGCTGTGAAGACTTCCAAACGGCTTGGCAGGGGAACAGACATACAGGTACTGCTGCCTGGCTGCATGCTATCCCCTATTATGCCACTGCTGCTGCTGTGTATACATCTTTTTGTTTGAGTGCGGGGAGGCGTCTCAGAAAGGTTGACAGGGTTCTCAGGCTTGTCGCTGCCAAGCCTCACCACCTGTACTGAAACGGAGGGAACCGACGTGCTTGGGCATCTCACAGATGGAGTGCAGTCAGATGAGTTCCAAGCTATGCTTGTGGAGGCATGTGAACTTTTCACAAAGAAAGAATGCACACAAGAAGAATATTATGTGTCCTCCAGGATTTTTCACACCTGAATACCCCATGTCACTTCATCTCTTTTTTATGACAAACATTATTCACAACGTATTCAAGGTGACTCACCGGAAAAGTCACAGGCAAGCTATTTGAAATACCTCCAAATAGATTCAGTGCCTTGAATTTCCCAAATCAGAGACGGACAACCCTGGGAGTGAAAAATGGTTTTAAAGGAAATGACCTCAGTGTGTGTTCATTATTAACCAATTAAACAGAGTAGACGAGGTGTAATGCAGTCATGGAATCAACACATTTCACTGTCCATCTTGTAAGAATGAGTCAAATTGAAGAGAGAAAAGAGCCATTGATATTCATGTTATTGCCTCTATGAGGTGTGATAGTATTTATGTGAATTTAGGAGTGGTATGGTAATCCTGGAGCTTTCTCCAACACACAGGCTCTATCTGCTGCTGGCTGCCGCGGGGAGGGGTTGTGCTGTCAGTGCACTGTTTCCCCACACGCCACAGGGGAGAAAACCACTCTCTCTGAAGCAATCATTTGCTTTCAAAACTTGACTTCCCTCAAAATTCATTCATTTGCCTGTGCACAATGGAAGTGGCAGTATACCACTTGTTGGTCCAAGCCTGGGCTGCGTATAGAGGGATTTTTTAGGCTTGGTTCATTTTCATTTATAAAGGCTGGATTACATCTCATTGATGAGGGACTTATATCCTTTATGGTGGGCGTCCTCTCTAGTGTTAGTGCCTGGCCGTTCCACTGAATGCCAAACAGGCATCTTGCATTGCACATTAAAGAGTCGCAGTAAACAGAGGGAATGAATAAACGAGAGACAAACAAACAACAGGTCATGGAGACCGCCATGAGTCATCTGCTTCCTGGCAGCTAATGAATCCCACAATCCTCTCTGCCTGCCTGGTTCCCAGGAGTATGTGGTGCACTCAGGCATTTTGCTCTCTCTGTATGGTTACATTTCTCCATTTAACAACATCTGAATATGCATTTTTTTGTTGCATTATGTTGGATGTAACAAAGCGACTCCTCTTTTAAATGGTGAACAGGCTCAGCTATATGAATACACTGCTGTTGGGTTATTGCAATGTCACAGTTTGGTGGAGAAAACCCCTCCCTCTCTCACACACACACATGCACACGCAGTCACACACACGGACGCGGACACACTCACGCATGCACGCACACACTCACGCACACACACACCGCTGTGAGTCAGATGAGGACAACATGGGCATCTACACAGTACTGTGAGGTGAGTAGAGAGTAGAATGGAGGACTCAGAGTCCATTCACACCCAATGGCAGGAGGGATCCACTGAGGAATCACAGGTAACAGTACTGACATACAAGCAGCCAGCAGGATCACTTCCTGGCAAGCCCATTCAGAGAGAACAAAGAATCATCACCATGTTTTTCTCTCAATGCCCAATATGTAGAAGTAGGCAACATATTCTGTTTGATGAAGGGTACGTGGAGAATGAGTCAGTATTATGGTGACAGCTGGAGGTGAGGCGCACCAGAACTCTCAACAGCAGCATCACATAATGTTAATGGACTTCTTTACAGCGCCGAGCGTACAGTTGTCATGGCAGTCTATTTTTACTTTGGTGGAGGCCCAGCAGGATCAGTGGTTCAGTGTGGTGTTTGAAGCTCACACCGATGAGATGAGTCACACGTATAGCAGCCCGGCTTCACAGAGCCCACTCAACTAGTTCACAAGCTGTTCTCGGTAGCTGCTGGCGCACATGTTGTTTGGCTTCCATCATCTCCTCGCTTTTGGAGAGAGAGGGAAGAAAAATAAACCTTTTTCACCAAATCTATTTTTCATTAGCTTTTAGCGCTTCTCTTGTATGAGCTGTTTGATTTCAGCAGAGATGTCTCTCGAGCGGTGAATTGTAGTGCCGTGTCGTGAGTTCTGGTTGTGCTAAAGAGTAGCTTACAGACCTATGAAAACCTTTGGTGGATCTTGCTTGGCAGGCATAGGAGCAGGCTTTACTTTGAATGCAGATGTAGAACCATGAGCAAAACGGTACTATTTCAAAAGCATGTAAATGCATATTCTGCGGCGGAGCCACAATATTATGGAAAGTTTATTTGGATAGTCCATCTGTAGACGCTCTATAGACTCACTAACATTTCACATCACTAACATTTCAACTAACTATCTACTAACCCTAAACCTCCAACCCTAACCCTTATCCTAACCCTAAACTTAACCGTTACCCTAACCCTAGCCCTAACCTTACCCTTTGTCACGCCCTGGTCAAAGTATTTTGTGTTTATCTTCATGTATTGGGTCAGGCCAGGGTGTGGCATGGGGTTTTTGTATTGTGGTGTGTTTTGTCTTGGGGTTTGGGTGTGTATGTATTGGGATTGTAGCTAGTGGGGTGATCTAGCAAAGTCTATGGCTGTCTGGAGTGGTTCTCAATCAGAGGCAGGTGTTTATCGTTGTCTCTGATTGGGAACAATATTTAGGCAGCCATATTCTTTGAGTTTGTCGTGGGTGATTGTCCTTAGTGTCCTGATGTCCTTGTTCTGTGTTAGTTTACACAAAGTATAGGCTGTTTCGGTTTTCGTTACGTTTATTTTTTTGTAGTATTTGTGTTTTTTTGTGTCTACGTTGTTTATTAAACATGGATCGCAATCTACACGCTGCAGTTTGGTCCGACTCTCCTTCACCACATGAAAACCGTTACAGAATCACCCACCACAAACGGACCAAGCAGCGTGTCAACAGGCAGGAGCCACAGGAGAGGCAACAGAGGCAGCAGCAGCAGCTGCAGTGGGAGAGGCTGCACTACCTGGAGAAATGGACATGGGAGGACGAACTGGACGGTAAAGGACCCTGGGCTCAGCCAGGAGAATATTTCCGCCCCAAGGCCGAGCTGGAGGCAGCAAAAGCAGAGAGGCGGCATTATGAGGAACTAGCACGGCAGAGTGGATGGAAGCCGAGAGTCAGCCCCAAAAATTTATTGGGGGGGGCTCACAGGGAGTATGGCTACGCCAGGTAGGAGACCTGAGCCAACTTCCTGTGGTTACCGGGGGGCTAATGAGACCGGGCAGGCACCGTGTTATGCTGTGGAGCGCACGGTGTCTCCAGTGCGGGTGCACAGCCCGGTGCGGTACATTCCAGCTCCGCGTATCGGCCGGGCTAGAGTGGGCATCGAGCCAAGTGCCATGAAGCCGGCTCTACGCATCTGGTCTCCAGTGCATCTCCTTGGGCCGGCTTACATGGCACCAGCCTTGCGCACGGTGTCTCCGGTTCGCCTGCATAGCCCAGTGCGGGCTATTCCACCTCGCCGCACTGGCAGGGCGACCGGGACCATTCAACCGGGTAAAGTTGGGCAGGCTCGGTGCTCAAGACCTCCAGTGCGCCTGCACGGTCCGGTCTATCCAGTACCACCTCCACACCCCAGCCCTCCGGTAGCAGCTCCCCGCACCAGGCTTCCTGTGCGTGTCCTCGGTTCAGTTCCACCAGTGCCAGCACCACGCATCAGGCCTACAGTGCGCCTCGCCTCTCCAGCGCTGTCGGAGTCTCCCGCCTGTCTAGCGCCATCAGAGCCTTCCTCCTCTCCAGCGCTGCCGGAGTCTCCCGCCTGTTCAGCGCAGCTAGAGCCTTCTTCCTCTACAGCGCTGCTGGAGTCTCCTGTCTGTTCAGCGCAGCGAGAGCTGTCAGTCTGCATGGAGCAGCCAGAGCTGTCAGTCTGCATGGAGCAGCCAGAGATGTCAGTCTGCAAGGAGCTGTCAGTCTGCAAGGAGCTGCCAGTCTGCAAGGAGCTGCCAGTCTGCAAGGAGCTGTCAGTCTGCAAGGAGCTGTCAGTCTGCAAGGAGCTGTCAGTCTGTAAGGAGCTGTCAGTCTGCAAGGAGCTGCCAGTCTGTAAGAAGCCGCCAGAGCTGTCAGCCCACATGGAGCAGCCAGAGATGTCAGTCTGCATGGAGCAGCCAGAGATGTCAGTCTGCATGGAGCAGCCAGAGTTGTCAGTCTGCATGAAGCAGCCAGAGCTGTCAGTCTGCATGAAGCAGCCAGAGCTGTCAGTCTGCAAGGAGCTGCCAGTCTGCAAGGAGCTGCCAGTCTGCAAGGAGCTGCCAGTCTGCAAGGAGCTGTCAGTCTGCAAGGAGCTGTCAGTCTGCAAGGAGCTGCCAGTCTGTAAGAAGCCGCCAGAGCTGTCAGCCCACATGGAGCAGCCAGAGATGTCAGTCTGCATGGATCAGCCAGAGATGTCAGTCTGCATGGAGCAGCCAGAGCTGTCAGTCTGCATGAAGCAGCCAGAGCTGTCAGTCTGCAAGGAGCTGTCAGTCTGTAAGGAGCTGTCAGTCTGCAAGGAGCTGCCAGTCTGTAAGAAGCCGCCAGAGCTGTCAGTCCACATGGAGCAGCCAGAGCCGCCAGTCAGCGTGGAGCAGCCAGAGCCGCCAGTCAGCGTGGAGCAGCCAGAGCCGACAGTCAGCATGGAGCAGCCAGATCTTTCAGTCTGCCCAGCGCCAGTCTGCCCAGCGCCGCCAATCTGCCCTGCGCCGCCAGTCTGCCCAGCGCCGCCAGAGCCCCCAGTCTGCCCAGCGCCGCCAGTCTGCCCAGCGCCGCCAGTCTGCCCAGCGCCGCCAGTGCCCCCAGTCTGCCCAGCGCCGCCAGAGCCCCCAGTCTGCCCAGCGCCGCCAGTCTGCCCAGCGCCGCCAGTGCCCCCAGTCTGCCCAGCGCCGCCAGTGCCGCCAGTCTGCCCAGCGCCGCCAGTCTGCCCAGCGCCGCTAGTGCCAACAGTCTGCCCAGCGCCGCCAGAACTGCCAGGCGGCCAGGATCTGCCAGTCAGCCAGGATCTGCCAGTCAGCCAGGATCCGCCAGTCAGCCTGGATCTGCCAGTCAGCCAGGATCCGCCAGTCAGCCAGGATCCGCCAGAACTGCCAGTCGGCCAAGATCCGCCAGTCGGCCAGGATCCGCCAGTCTGCCAGGATCCGCCAGAACTGCCAGTCAGCCAGGATCCGCCAGTCAGCCAGGATCTACCAGTCAGCCAGGATCCGCCAGTCAGCCAGAATCTTCCAGATCTGCCAGTCAACCAGAATCTTCCTGATCTGCCAGTCAACCAGACTCTTCCAGATCTGCGAGAAATGCCAGTCGGCCAGGATCCGCCAGTCAGCCAGAATCCGTCAGATCCGCCAGTCAGCCAGGATCTGCTGAGACCACCAGCCAGCCAGGATCTGGTAGATCTATCTACCTGCCTGAGCTTCCTCTCACTCCTGAGCTTCCTCTTACTCCTGAGCTTCCTCTCACTCCTGAGCGTCCTCTCACTCCCGAGCTTTCTCTCAGTCCCGAGCTGCCTCAGTCCCGAGCTGTCCTTCAGTCCCGATCTGCTCCTCAGTCCAGTGGGGTTCTGGGTGAGGACTACTAGGCCATGGTCGGCGGCGAGGGTGGACTATCCAGGGACGCAAGGAGAGGGGACTAAGACATTAACTGAGTGGGGTCCACGTCCCGCGCCGGAGCCGCCACCATGGACAGGCGCCCACCCGGACCCTCCCTATTGTTTTGAGGTGCGTTCGGGAGTCCACGCTTTGGGGGGGTTCTGTCACGCCCTGGTCGAAGTATTTTGTGTTTATCTTCATGTATTGGGTCAGGCCAGGGTGTGGCATGGGGTTTTTGTATTGTGGTGTGTTTTGTCTTGGGGTTTTGGTGTGTATGTATTGGGATTGTAGCTAGTGGGGTGATCTAGCAAAGTCTATGGCTGTCTGGAGTGGTTCTCAATCAGAGGCAGAGGCACATGAAAACCGTTACACCCTCATTCTAAACCTAACCCTAACCCTAACCGTAACAGATAGTTTGTTGATAGTATGACGATACAAATAAAGTGTGAATGTTATTTTATTTCAGTACATTTTTCGACATTTTCATTTTAAGTTTGGGAAAGGTTGATTATTCACATATCACAGCTTTCCTAAAGTCAGTAAGATAGTTCCAGTCTTGTCAATGTCAAGGCGAAGCACCAGTGGGTTGTAAATGTGGGATAACAATCTCCTTGGAGGAGAGGCAGGTATATATCCTCTGGCAAAGACATCAGAGAATGAAAGATAAACAGGGGGGGCCAAAGACTAAATGTAGCCACATCACAATATGACTGAATTATGAATGTCTCCTCAGTCAGTATGTAGGATACTTTTGTCTGGGGGCTTCACAGCATCATCCAGTTGACCATTGGGCAGTGGTATAATGGGTGACTCAATCTGTCCGTGTGTATGTGTGTGTGTGTGTGTGTGTGCGCGCACTGCAGCTCAGTCAGACCACTGTATGATTTACATAGATAAGTATACCTGTTAGGATGCCTGTGTACCTCATGGGTTCAGTACAGCATTGTGCAGTTCATCTCATTTCATACCACACAGAATAAACAGGAGAATGTGCCATTACTGTGTGCAGGCCTAGTTTATGTCATATAGAAATGTTTGCTTTTTTCACAGTTAATACATTTTCCTCCTACAGAGTAGACAGACAGTGAGTCCAAGGTTGCACATGAATAAATCTGCAAAGAATTGGTACTGTATGTTTGGGGTGATACAGAGGTCAGTATGCTGTATGGTTATCTTATGCTAATGCTTGCTGGAATATTGAGAGTAGTATGGCCAGCTACAAGAGGTTTTAACTGTCACATTCTCAGGCCCTGTTACCCCTGCCAGCCAGTCATGCTGACCTCTGGCCAAACTCCTCTGGTCAACCTCCAACTACCATCAGGGGTTTTAATAGCTGTAAGGTCACTTCTGGCTATAAATACACATTTATTAAGCATTTCTGGAAAATCATGTGCTAACATACCCATATGTATTTCCTGTGTATTTACACATATTCGTGTCTATTCATGGAGGTGACATGTTGTAGCTGAATTATTTTCCAGTCTACTCTGCTAGCCTCCCTCCACCGGGTCCCAGACAGAGGCAGGACTAATGTCTGGTCCAGGGGGTTCCTTGAAGCTCTCCTGCAAGTTAATACATTCTGGGCCATCTGTTTCCACATACCTCCTTTCCATTACCAAGTGCCCCCCTCCCTGGCCCACAGTCTAATTAACTTTGGTCCCTCTCCTTCTCACTCTCCCTCTCCCTGTACCCAGACTCAAACTGCCCCTCTGAGAGAAGGGGAGATGGAGAGAGAGAAAGATAATGAGAAAGAGAGAGACAGAGAGAGCATCTTCCCCAATATTTGGAACCAAGGCCTGATCACCCCAATCCACAAAAGTGGAGACAAATTTGACCCCAATAACTAACGTGGGATATGCGTCAACAGCAACCTTGGGAAAATCCTCTGCATTATCATTAACAGCAAACTCGTACATTTCCTCAGGGAAAACAATGTACAGAACAAATGTTAAATTGGCTTTTTACCAAATTACCGTTTGACAGACCACGTGTTCACCCTGCACACCCTAGATGACAAACAAACAAATCAAAACAAAGGCAAAGTCTTCTCATGCTTTGTTGATTTCAAAAAAGCCTTTGACTCAATTTGGCATCAGGGTCTGCAATACAAATTGATGGAAAGTGGTATTGGGGGAAAAACATACAACATTATAAAATCCATGTACAAAAACAAAAAGTGTGCGGTTAAAATTGGCAAAAAAAAACAAATTTCTTTCCACAGGGCCGTGGGGTGAGAGAGGGAATCATCTTAAGCACCACCCTCTTCAACATATATATATCAACAAATTGGCTAGGGCACTAGAACAGTCTGCAGCACCCAGCCTCACCCTGCTAGAATCTGAAGTCAAATGTCTACTGTCTACTGATGATCTGGTGCTTTTGTCACCAACCAAGGAGGTCTGACAGCAATCTTCTACACAGATTCTGTCAGACCTGGGTCCTGACAGTAAGTCTCAGTAAGACAAAAAAAATGGTGTTCCAAAAAAGGTCCAGGCGCCAGGACCACAAATACAAATTCCATCTAGACACCTTTGCCCTAGAGCACACAAAAAAACTATACATACCTCTGCCTAAACATCAGTGCCACAGGTAACTTCCACAAAGATGTGAACGAGCTGCGAGACAAGGCAAGAAGGGTATTCAAACAATTTGACATACCAATTAGGATCTGGCAAAAAATAATTGAATCAGTTATCAGTTATAGAACCCATCGCCATTTATGGTTATGGGGACTGGGTTCCGCTCACCAACCAAGAATTCACAAAATGGGACAAACACCAAATTGAGACTCTGCATGCAGAATTCTGCGAAAATATCCTCAGTGTACAACGTAAAACACCAAATAATGCATGCAGAGCAGAATTAGGCCGATATCCGCTAATTATCCAAATCCAGAAAAGAGCCGTTAAATTCTACAACCACCTAAAAGGAAATGATTCCCAAAGCTTCCATAATAAAGCCATCACCTACAGAAAGATGAACCTGGAGAAGAGCCCCCTAAGCAAGCTGATCTGGGGTTTCTGTTCACAAACAGGACAGCAACACAATTAGACCCAACCAAAGCATGAGAAAACAAAAATATATTATTTGACACATTGGAATGAATTAACAAAAAAACAGAGCAAACTGGAATGCTGTTTTGCCCTATACAGAGAATACACAGTGGCAGAATACCTGACCACTGTGACTGACCCAAAATGAAGGAAAGCTTTGACTATGTACAGAATCAGTGAGCATAGCCTTGCTATTGAGAAAGGTCGCCGTAGGCAGACCTGGCGTTCAAGAGAAGACAGGTTATGTGTACACTGCCCACAAAATTAGGTGGAAACTGAGCTGCACTTCCTAACCTCCTGCCAAATGCATAACCATATTAGAGATACATATTTCACTCAGAACACAAAGATCCACAAGATTTCGAAAACAAACCCAATTTTGATAAACTCACATATCTACTGGGTGAAATACCACAGTGTGACATCACAGAAGCAAGATTTGTGACCTGTTGCCACAACAAAAGGGAAACCAGTGAAGAACAAACACCACTGTAAATACAACCCATATTTATGTTTATTTATTTTCCCTTTTTGTACATCTTTACAACACTGTATATAGACATAATATGACATCTGAAATGTCTTTATTCTTTTGAAACTTTGGTGAGTGTTTGTATTGTTTATTTCACTTTGTTTATTATCTACTTCACTTGCTTTGGCAATGTTAACATATGTTTCCTATGCCAATAAAGCCCTTGAATTTAATTTAATTGAGAGAGAGAGGGCCAGAGACTGAGATGGTGGTTAAGAGAGAAAGAATAGGACAAATATATATTCAGTCAACCTGTTGTTTTGAAGAGGACACATCTCTCAAGGCTACACATTCTGGGGTCCACACTATTCTGAAAGACTTTTCATTGTTCGGGGACAACGTTATTAATTAGCATGTGTGTGTGAAGGGTACTTAACACTTTGACAAAGAGAGGGAACATTTGTGAGCCAGTTGTATCACTGCTATTCGTAATAAACCAAAGCCTTCGTTGGGAGAGGAATACTAATTGTGGGGGGATGAATAAATGAAAAGCCACAGAACGATTGAAAACCGGAGACATTCCCTGTGAAGAATAGACTCACAGAGAGAAGGGAAAAGGAAGTCATGAAAACTCCATTTGATCTATTCACATTTATGCCATTCTCAAATAAACATGAATACATCTTGTTTGAAAGCATTTTTTGCATTTTTTCTGGATCTATTATTTTGTAAAGAACTAAGATGTAAATGGATGTATAAACCTGAGGTGAGAGTAAGAACAGAACCATCGGGCTTTGGAAAAAGATCATTTAAAAATGTAGACGTCTTTAGATAATCGCGTGCCCATGGCATATAGCTCGGTACTTGTTACAAACACTTTAAGCTTTTATTCCAGTTTAAATTCTCTAATCTTTGTTTTGCCATTGATCTCTAAAAAGTCACTCAAAACATGTACAAATTGGAGTATTGCAATAAATTATATACAATTTGTCACCCAACAAGCTTAGGCGACAGTACTGTATGCTACCTTACCCCAGGTTCAGCATCTCCATTAAAGACAAATGCAGATTTTATATGCAGCCACATGAAACTGTAATGGTCTTGGAGGAGATGATACCACAGCAGCTGGCCTGTTGACTATGGAAGGGGGGTGTATACGGTTTTCTGACACCCTGTTGAAGAGTCTGGTATTTCCATGAATCACATGCATATTAAATCGTACAGACCTGTTGTCAACCATGGGAAGTCTCTTCATGGGGAAGCATGGCAATAAGTTACTGCTTCTTGTCATATGCCAGCCTGGTTTGCTATTACTGTTTGTGTGCAGGACCATTGTCTGTTGACCCGGGGGGTATTCTGTTCGAGGCTGATTTCAGCTTTATGACGCAGACAGACAGAGAGAGCCTCTACAAATACTAGGGAGCAGGCAGAGCCTTGGCAAACACCTACATCTCCTCTTCAAATAAATATTTCAATTCCCCTCCAAATTGAATTTGTGAGATGCAAAAATAGGTGGTGAGTATTTGCACATGACCATCAGTGGTGGGAGAGGAGGGGGAGGAGGGGAGATGATGAGGTGTTTTACAACTCCGAGGAGCCTATCAGGAAGGGCACGTCCCTCATTACCTGGTGTTTGAGAGAGATGCAGCTGCAGCACGTTAAGAGGCCCATTTCACCCAGACCTCGACCTGCATCAGAGAGGGGAGGGAGAAAATCTCTGACATGACCTCCAGCGAGGCGAGCGTGTCGGGAACCACTGGAGACGGGGGTTGGAATGGATGGAGGAGAGGGGGATAAACACATGCCTCGCAATCAGCCATGAAATGCAACCTGGCAGCTATTGGGCTTTGGCCTGCAGGTGGCCTCTCTCTACAAAACCGACTGAGGCCTGTGGAACGACACTGAGGGAACCTGAGAGAGGGAGAGGAGAGAGAGAGGGTGAGGAGAAAGAGGGGGAGAGGAGAGAAAGGACAGAGTGAGAGGGAGAAAACAGAGGGCACGCCACCTCACAGGGCTGTTTATTAATGTAATTAAACACAGGCTGGCTCTCACTCTACACCACACCTGACCTCCACAGGAGAGAGAGAGAGAGAGATGGAGTGTTGTAAATGGGACAGGATATTGGAAGGATAAGGCAGGAAACAAGAGAGGACAGGCAGAGAGAGACACATTAACATATGACGTGATGAGAGGGAGGAAAGATGTGGACACAGAGGATGAGATCCAGGGACAGAAATAGAACAGGCAAATAAACAGATAGGATATAAAGAAGATGCCCAGGTGGAGAGTGAATCACAAACCAACAACAGAAGAAGACATAACAACAACAGAAAGCCGCTGAGAGGTAAATGAGAGGCCAAATGGAGGGGATCTAGGGAGAGGGAGAGGGAGAAGGCCAGGGCAGATTGTGGCCCAGGGGCCTGTGTGAAATATGAAGAATGTCATGTAATCACATTAGACAAAGTGCACTTCTTTGTCTCATCACTTCCCGCCCTGCCTGTCTGTCCCTCTCTCCATCCGCTCACCTGTAGGCGGAGGGACCCAGTGAGGCAGACAGGGCGGCAGAGACAGGGCTGGGCTGTGAAAGGGTGGAGGGATGTGAGAAGGGTGAGTGGGGAGGGGGGTGGCAGCTTGAAGCACACCCTGTCACGATCTATTTCTCGTCTCCACAGCCCACATTAGACGCATTGTCACAATAATTACATTTCTCTGTATTAATTGACGACTTGTAATGGAAATGTGAGCAGTCGGGGAATGTATCAAAGTACAACAACAACAATAGCAGAGGCAATAACAAAACAAATATCATCTGGACAAATGAGGGAGGGAATTAGACATGATTGATGAGTATTGGGGCTTCAGAGTCAGCCACACACTGTCACACTGTCTGTGTGCTCTGGGACGTCTGACACTATGCATTTCACTGGCTTGTGTGTGTGTGTGTGTGTGTGTGTGTGTGTGTGTGTGTGTGTGTGTGTGTGTGTGTGTGTGTGTGTGTGTGTGTGTGTGTGTGTGTGTGTGTGTGTGTGTGTGTGAGCGCACGTGCCTGAGATTATGTGCATTTGTCTGTTTGTATGTGGGCTAAAGACTTTGCTCAGAGGGAAATTACACCAGCTAATGAGGAATGAGGAATTGGTAATCCACGGCAGAATTGAATTACCATGCAATAATACTTATTTCTATAACAAAAAAACAAAAAAACTGACGTTTTGAGGAGCTTAATCCCATTCATCTGTAAGCTTTCCTTTTGTCATCAGTGTTACACAAAATCATTTGAGCGTAGAAACACAGAATCGTTACCTCATTGGCAGGAAAGCCCATTTCTCTCATGTTCTACATGTTCAATGCAGTTGAATGTGACCCTACCTGTTATTCTAGTTCTAGCACTAGATTCAGCCTTCTGATCATAGGGACAAGTACTGCAGAAGATTCAAAAGAGCTGCAGAAAGTTTCTCACCATGTATAATCAATACAATCAACAGAATCAATCATTAGTTATAATACTCTAATATATCTGTAACCCCAGTGATCCTTCCTCATCTCCTCTATCTTCCCAGAACCATCACCGCACCTTATCTTGCTGCCCTCAGAGCATAGCCCCACCATATGACCTCATCATTCAGGGCTATGTCCTGTTGCCCTTAGGGACAGGGCCACATGTTTGACTGACTCACACCACTCCCACATGGCTCTTCTACAGTACATAGGTAGAGTGGTTTAGGACTGTGAGCTGCTACCTTTCTTTCAGCCTCTCAGTAAGGATGTGGGCTCAGGTTTGCAGTGCGTTGGAATGTCTATGGAGACAGGAGGACATGAGTTCAGTGTGGTCCAGGGAGAGAGAGAGAGGGTGACCAATGAGTGAAACATCTGGCTGGAGACAGGGGGATGGAGACAGGGATTGGGACAGTATGGGAGTGGGGAAACAGAGAGGAAGCTCATCTGTTTGGCACATCTCCTCTGTCCCAGCCTCTCTTGGAGCACAATCTCTCCTTCATTGTTTCTGGCATCTTTATCTGAGACTGACAGATGGATCTTACTCCCTCGGTACACACTCACACAACTTGTGTACACACACACGCACGCACGCTCGCACGCACGCACGCACGCACGCACGCACGCACGCACGCACGCACGCACGCACGCACGCACGCACACACACACACACACACACACACACACACACACACACACACACACACACACACACACACACACACACACACACACACACACACACACACACACACACATCCCTCCTTACTCTTCTCTTGAATGCTTTGGAGAGACTGGGAAGCTGCGCAAACATGCCTGGCACTCATTCCAGGGTTCTGAGTGAAGCTCCAGCCACCACAGCAAACATTTCCCCACACAGTTTTTATTCCTTATAACCATGGCGATGCAGCCGAGGCCCTGGCGAGGGGAGGCTCAAGCGCTTTCAGCGTGGCCAGGAAGGAACCAGTGAGCTGAGCGTACCGCTCTCTCCCTGTCTCCCTGCCTGCTCCAAGAAACAGCTGCGTATTGGGGGGAAATGTGCGCGAGTGGAGGGACCCAGGCTGTCCCCGGGGAAAATGAAATGTAGATTTTGCGACGTGGGCTCATTTTCTGCAGTCTGGAGCTGTCTGATAGGGCCTGACTGGAGGCTTATTTGATTAGTTTAATTCACAGCCTCGTGTGGTCCTCTGCAGAAATGTACCCCCAGGTAATTAACTATTTTGTTTCTGTTGAGCAATGGAACAATCACACACAAAACTGTGAACTGTGTGTATGTTGACTTCACAACAATGTTCATAGTTGTGACACCTACACAAGAGGTGGAACAATCATCATTTTTATTGCTGCCATGATTTGATGACTCCTGAGAGTGTGCTCTTCTCCAGCATGTCAGTGCCTCATCACTGTGAGATAGGGGGGTTTGAGCTGAGTCATCCAGCACATCGTATTTCCTCATACAGTCTCGTACATGCCAGTGTCTCTTCTTCCTGCATCCTATGACTAACAACATGAGACAAAAAAACAACAGCATTCACTCTTAGAATTAGGGGTGACTCGAAGAACCCTGAAGATCCTCAAGGAACCCTGGAATTCCTCAAGCAACCATAGCTTTCAATGGTTAATACTTGCACCTTTGGTTAGTTGAGGGGTTCTTGGAGGAACCTTTAATGTTTCAAGGTAGCAAAGGTTCCTGGAGAAACAGTATACACTTCCACCTTTAATGACAATACAACAAAACACATGATCAGGCATGACATTTACTTTCACGTGTGGTCCAAAAGAACTATCTGATAGCCACACCTCCAATAAGACACACCTCCAATTTTCTGATAAGGTGCCTCAACTACAGAAAGGTTACTATTTGAACCTTTACAACGGGGGTTTCTTTGAAATAACCTTTTCAGGGGGATTCCTCAAAGGACCTTGAATTGAAAAGGTGTCCCCATAGTGGCAAACGTTTTGAACCCCAAAAGGTTTTTCGAGGCTCAAACATAGGAGCACACACACACACTCACACACAAGGGAACATGGACAAAGAAAACCGTAAATGTCACGCCACAGTGAGGAAGAAAGTGGAAAACAATGCATGATGGGAGGAGGGGTTAAGTGATCAGAGTGGGCGACTCTTACATCATGTAGGGCACAGTGCATGATGGGAGTAGGGGTTTGGCAACATACCCTTCTGAATTCCAGATCTCAGTCCTCAAGCACTGTGAAATTAGAATACAAATGAAGACTAGACTATTTTGCCATGAGATCTGGAGGCACAATTTGAAGTGACAATGGGCAAAGGGGACCCAGCTCAGTAAAGGGGACCCAGCTCAGTGCAATATCTACGGTATCTCTCCTACCAAACGGTAAAAAAAAAAAGTCTTGCTCCCTCTGCCCTTCTCCTTCTGTCTGCACCCTCTCATTTGTCACATTTACAATGGAAACATCCAAATTTACAGATGCTATCAATTAATCACCTCCGGTCTAATTACAATCCAATTAACCTCGCTTTCTGTGCTCAATGCCTGCAGCAGGACAGACACTTCTCTGTCCCAGTTCCCTCCATACTCAATCACTAAGCACACATACACACACACAAAGAGAAAGGAGGTGAGGGAGAGAGACTGGAAAGAAAACAAGAAAGAATGAGAGAGAGAGAGAGAGAGAGAGAGAGAGAGAGAGAGAGAGAGAGAGCAAGAGAGAGCAAGAGAGAGAGAATGTGACCATGAGCTGGAACCGGTCTCTCTCTGGAGGGGAGACACAGGTGTGTCTTGTGAGAGAGAAGAGTTGGATGAGCACTGTCAAGAGGAGGGAGGGATGTGTTCAATATTTAGGCTTTGCTTCCCTCTGTCACCATGGGATACTTCAGTGTCATACACCAATTGGTGCCCAGCTCGTATGGGCTTATACGACACTATTTCTTTAAGTAGGTGGATGTGTGTGTCTCTCCCTCAGTTCTAACCCCAGATGGATATACACCATGACTATTACCTGAGTAGGCAGGCCTGGATTTACAGCGGGCTGTCAGCCGGGGCTTTTAACGCCACACGGGGGCTGTTTTACAGCTCTGCCCGAGGGCCCCAATCGGCTTTCAATTAGCAGGTGAGCTGCAGCCCTGCTACCAATCAATAGCCTAGTCCAGCCCAGGACACTGAAGCACAGGCAGGCTGGCTGACTGGATGGAGGGGACCCAGGGGCTGGCAGGGGGAGAGGGGGGTGTACAGCAGGGGCTAGGTAGACTCATGCCACATAGCCAGAGGGCTGCAAGTGGAAAGGGTCTGGGGTCTGTCATTCTCTGTCTCCCCTCTCGTTTTAAACTCAGTCTGCAACCTCCAGTGTTTCTCACTACTGAGAATACAAAACCGAGGGAAGGGAACTGAGGAACAGAGAAAGAGAGAGAAAAGACAGAAAGTGATTGCCTCAATTCTTATCGTCAACCTCTATGAGATGGTCTCTCTCTCTCTCTCTCGTACATGAAAAAGCCCAACTCCCCCTAGTGTCAGAAGAGAGAACAGATCTGCCAAGCCAGTGAATACTGTAGCATGGAATTACATGCAGCTCTTTCCTTGCATCACACTTGATTTTGAAAAGTGATGCTGTCATACCATTTCTGTTCTTATTCTGCTCACTTCAGCATTCTGTCTCTCCAAAGTCACAGCTCAGAAACAAAGAGAGGGAGAGCAGTATTGTGTCTAAGGGATGAGGGAACATAGAGGCATGGAGAAGAGGAGCTATGGAAGGAGGAATAAGCAACATGGGTCTCTTTGAACGCTCCATGGGGTGGGGATAGGGGAAAGGGTTTTGGGGGTTGTTGGGGGGTTGAAGTTGGGAGTGGGGCCAGGGTATGCCTCCCTTCCACGCGGGGTAGCTTCAAGGGGGAGAGGCAACATGGGTGTCTTTGAAGGCTCCTCAGCAGGGGGGTAAGGGTGTGTGTGTGTGTGTGTGTGTGTGTGTGTGTGTGTGTGTGTGTGTGTGTGTGTGTGTGTGTGTGTGTGTGTGTGTGTGTGTGTGTGTGTGTGTGTGTGTGTGTGTGTGTGTGTGTGTGTGTGAGCGTGTGTGCGCTTGTGAGTGTGTGTGTCTGTGTAGAGGGAGGGGGGTAGTTGGTAGAGGAGCATGGCAGCTATACATCTCACTCTGAGCAGTGAGAACAGAGCTGGAAGGGGAGACAGGCAGCTCTTCCCTCCACACATCTCTGTTCAAAGGCGCCATCAAAGTCTGGCAGAAATGTCAGTGCTGTAGGCAGGGGACCGGCCTCTGAATGTCACTCCTTCTCAGGTCAGCACAGAGCGTGCCTGCCATGCTCCAGAGGAGGGAGAGAAATCGAGAGAGGAAAAGTAGAGAAGGGATAGTGTCTGTGAGAAAGTACAGGGCTACTCAGTCTATCATACAATATTTCTGGGATTTTTCCCCCAGGCTGTTTGAGAGAGAGGTTTCTGAGATAGGTTTGACACCTGTAACCTCCTAGGTTAACAACAACCGTTCCCACAACTTTAGAGAACATTCTTTTCAGAGTCTTACTAGGTCATCGTCTAATGTTTTCTAGGAATGTTCCTTTGATGTGCAAGGAATGTTTCCAAGAGACCTTTCCATTAATGTCAATTAAAATGTACTCCGAATGTGGTTACCATGTTCTTAGAACTTAAGATATGAATGTCCGAGACACGATACATGGGAATGTTACAAGAACATTCATGTGTCCAGGTTTCTGAGGTCTAGGAGAATATTCCATCAAAGTCCCACCAAACACACACAGAATATGGTTGCCATGTTCTCAGAATACAAGATAATGGGGCCTCCCGAGTGGCCAAGGGTCTAAGTCACTGCGTCGCAGCGCTAGAGGCATCACTACAGACCCGGGGGCGACCCCGAACTGTGTCACAACAGGCCTTAAACAGGAGTCCGATAGGGCAGCACACAATCCTCCGAAGGCACTTAAGTAGATGAAACAATTTGATAGGTGTAAGCAAAAGGGTGAATGCACTTTTAATGTCACGCCCTGGTCGAAGTATTTTGTATTTATCTTCATGTATTGGGTCAGGCCAGGGTGTGGCATGGGGTTTTTGTATTGTGGTGTGTTTGTCTTGGGGTTTTGGTGGTGGTATTAGGATTGTAGCTTAGTGGGTTATCTAGCAAAGTCTATGGCTGTCTGGAGTGGTTCTCAATCAGAGGCAGGTGTTTATCGTTGTCTCTGATTGGGAACCATATTTAGGCAGCCATATTCTTTGAGTTTGTCATGGGTGATTGTCCTTAGTGTCCTTGTTCCTGTCTGTGTTAGTTTTCACTAGTATAGGCTGTTTCGGTTTTCTAGGTGTGGTGAAGGAGAGTCGGACCAAAACGCAGCGTGTAGATTGCGATCCATGTTTAATCAAACAAAATAAACACGAATAAACACAAACACTACAAAACAATAAACGTAACGAAAACCGAAACAGCCTATACAGCCTATACTAGTGAAAACTAACACTAACACTAACTATATATATTTATGGAAACCTGTTTTTGCTTTGTCATTATGGGGTATTATGTGTAGATTGAATCCGCAAAGTCTCATAGCTATGACACTTCAAATTGAAACGCCAAATGAAACTCTCCAAATTAAAATGCATCTTGTTTCCATTGATCATCCTTGAGATGTTTCTACAACATTATTGGAATCCACATGTGGTAAATTCAATTGATTCGACATGATTTGGAAAGGCACACACCTGTCCATATAAGGTCCCACAGTTGACAGTGCATGTCAGAGCAAAAACCAAGCCATGAGGTCAAAGGAATTGTTCGCAGAGCTCCGAGACAGGATTATGTCGAGGCACCGATCTGGGGAAGGGTACCAAAACATTTCTGCAGCATTGAAGGTTCCCAAGACCACAGTGGCCTCCATCATTCTTAAAAAGAAGAAGTTTGCAATCACGAAGATTCTTTCTAGGGCTGGCCTCCCAGCCAAACTGAGTAATTGGGGGAGAAGGGCCTTGGTCAGAGGGGTGACCATGAACCCAATGATCACTTTTACAGAGCTCCAGAGTTCCTCTGTGGAGATGGGAGAACCTTCCAGAAGAACAAACATCTGTGCAGCACTCTACCAATCAGGTCTTTATGGTAGAGTGGTCAGACGGAAGCCACTCCTCGGTAAAAGGCACATGACAGGCAGCGTGGACTATGCCAAAAGGCACCCAAAGGACTCTCAGACCATGAGAAACAGGATTCTCTGGTCTGATGAAACCAAGATTGAAGTCTTTGGTCTGAATGCCAAGCATCAAGTCTGGAAGAAATGGGACACCATCCCTACAGTGAAGCATGGTGGTCGCAGCATCATGCTGTGGGGATGTTATTCAGCAGCAGGCACTGGGAGAATAGTCAGGATTGAGGGAAAGATGAAAAGAGAAATGTACAGAGAGATCCTTGATGAACACCTGCTCCAGAGGCCTCAGGACCACTTTACAATTGAGGACCACTTTGGAAACAAGCGTTTTAATTAATACCTTCAGGTGATATCCTCTGGGTCCACATTGTACATTTTGTTGTATTTGTCTGTTACCAAAAATAAATTTAATCCAGGACCTCAGACTGAGGCGAAGGTTCACCTTCCAACTGGACAATGACCCTAAGCACACAGACAAGACCATGCAGGAGTGGCTTTGGGACAAGTCTATGAATGTCCTTGCCCAGCCAGAGCCCGGACTTGAACCCGATTGAACATCACTGGAGAGACCTGAAAATAGCTGTGCAGTGACGCTCCCCATCCAACCTGACAGAGCTTGAGAGGATCTGCAGAGAAGAATGGGAGAAACTCACAAAATACGGGTGTGTCAAGCTTGTAGCGTCATACCCAAGAAGACTCAAGGATGTAATCGCTGCCAAAGGTGCTTCAACAAAGTTCTGAGTAAAGGGTCTGAATTCTTATGTAAATGTGATATTTTAGTTCAATATTATATTCTTATGTAAATGTGATATTTCAGTTTTTATTCTTAATACATTTGCAAAAAAATCTAAATAGGGGCTCTACTTTGTCCCAATATGTTAAATACAATTCTATGGAAAAAGCCTTCTTAATATTTCGTATATCTAATATAACTTTTTTATGATTATTTTTTTGTCTGCTGATAATTTCTTCAGGGTTGTTGAGTCTAAGAATACTGTAGGATCAGTTCCACTGCTGTTTAATTCTAATTTATATAGATTTTCATATAATCGTGTTGTTGTTTCTAATTAACACATCTGTATCTTTTAAGATTATAACTGGTTTGGCGTGTATTGGTTTTGTGAGGGTTGCGAGATGCTTACCAGGTTTTTTGCCATTAAGTAGTATGCTTTATTTGAGTTTAACCTGTAGTTGTTGGCTCTCTTCCAAAGTAAAGTATCATATTCCTGCTTAAATTCAGACATTTATTTTCTTCTTAATCTTGTAAAGATTTTTTATGGGCTTTTTAATTTCTAACTCAGATTAAACGTTTGCCGTGTATGAGATTATCATTCCCCTAATGTAAGCCTTAAAAGCATCCCAAATTATATCGGGGCCAGCTTTTCTCTATCCTGTATGTCTACATTTGTAATGGTAAAGGTTTTTATTTTTCATTTAGGTATTTAATACATTTTGGGTCTTCAAGATGCGCTCTGTTCATTCTCCTTATTCTGTTGCTAGGTGTATTTCCAATTAGTGTAATTAAGCATGATAACAGAAAATGATCTGATATCACTGATATGTCATGGATTTCTTAACCCAGTAAATTGTTGAGTACATTTTTTAAAATAAAATTGTAGAACATTTTTTAATATATTTTCTTACTTTGAGAGAAAAAAAAGAGTAGTATTTTGTAGTTGGGAATAGTAATCTCCAGGTGTCCTGTAGATTATTTGTAGAGATTACATTTTTAAGCCTCTTTGGAGGCTCCTTGAATTCTTCTTTTTTATTACTGCGTCTGTTAATGTTATTGAATGTATGATTTAGGTCGCCTGCTAAAATAATAGTTCCTGTCTGGATTTGATCTAATACAGCTGGAATTCTATCTAAAAACACCATATTTGCACCTGGTGGGATATACAATGAAATCAATGTGTATTTCTCACCATGTAAGGTCCAATTCAACATCAAGAAACCGCCTTCGTGGTCCGTGTGCTGGGATATAAGCGAAAAGGGTTTATTCTTATTTAACAGGATGCTTACACCTCTGCTGTTACTAGAGTAGGTGGCAGCATAGGCCTCACCAACCTAGCTCCTCTTTAAATATTCAATTTAGCCTTTTTTGAAATGTAACTCTTGTAGGAAAACAACATCTGCTGATGGCACCACAGGCTAATAGGCACCACAGGCTAATAGGCACCACAGGCTAATAGGCACCACAGGCACCACAGGCTAATAGGGATTTTTTTCTTTACTCTCATCAGACTGAAACTTTACCATTTGAAAGTATACATAAATACAATATATTATTGTATTACAAGTTGTATTTATTTTTAAATGAAAATATGCGAATGAGGCAACCCTGTGTTGTTCAACACATTGCTTCAAGGCAGAATGTTTTGTTTTTGTTTTATTGTGATAAAACACACAATGGTCAGACTTCTACAGATCAGTTTATCAAAATATTGTCATTTCATGGAATCATTTAAAAAACACTATTCACATGTATGACGGATGCATATTTTTCATACATTTGCACATAAAATGACACTTAAAATCAAAACAACACGAGATATAAAATAAAAAGCCTCTGTAAAAGAACCTGTGTGTGGAATAATGGGTGTGTACGTCCTTTGAAGACTGAGAAAAATGAATTGGCGCCCCGGGAACATGTCATTTTGAGAAAATGGCTGATAAATGATAGGCTAATGCAATTAAAATGTACTTTCCATAAATATGACCATTTATGTCACATTAATTCAACTCTTGTTCACATATCACTTCTAAACTGACAAATAAACATAAAATATACATTTTACAAATACAATAGCATGTTTAATACATTTGTTTCAAGCAATAGAGCATATGCTTTGAATACTGGTCTTTGGCAAATATGCAGTTTTGGGAAAATTCTCATATCACTTTGCTCAATTTGTCACATACAGGACAAAGATTTTGTATGACTGTTGAAATGTGCAGAACATTGACTGTAGATCTTTCTGAATCTCTGCAACTAAAGTGGGGGGACAAAGTACTTATTATGTCTGTCGACATTACAGACATCACTGCAGGACTAAATATTAGCATATCAGCATGTAGGCTACAGCCCTATGAGACTGTAAGCCTATGTTACAGTCTTAATGTATAGTTATGTTTTCCTATCACTCTGTTTTATTCACTTTGAATACATTTGCTGGAGCAAGGAAATAAATATGATTTACACACAGCAAGTCACCTGACAATAATGTGCTACAATCCCTTTTTATTTACCTGGCATGTCTCTGATATGAGCGGAGACACAAGGAAGGAATCCCTAGGACTTTGCTTATTTTCTTTAGAGCTGCATAACCAAGTCCAAGTTCGTGGGCTAGAAGAACCATCCTCACATTTATATCAAATGCCACATCTTCCCTGGAGCACACCTGCAGCCTGGAGGAAGTGTAAACTCTCCTAAATGCATCACGATCACCTTCACAGTCTGCACATTCTATCATGACATATTTGCAGAATCACTGCTTGGTGAAGTCTATGGTGATTTTAAGTCCAGTGTTTAGACATTTAGGGCAAATCAAATCATGTACATGTTGGTTTATTTGAGACATGTGGAATAAAAAGCCATTGTTGGCTGTCTGCTGTCTGGTTGATCTCTGCTAACGTTGTTGTCATCTTCATCTCAAATCATTTGGGTCTCAACGCGCTGCTGAGGGCTACCTCCTCTACCTATACTGCCACGATCGGCGGATCAGACAGATTTTTTATTTCATTTACTGCTTTTCTCGCACTGGCTAACTGAGATCGCCCGTTTTTATTCACATACTGTAGGTATATTCTTCGAAATGTTCTAATTGTGTCTCTTTTTACGTTGATTCTTCGCGGGAGATATTTAAAAAAAAATGTTTTAAAATTATTATTATTTTTTATATATATATATATTAAATAAATGTATTTTATTCATAATACAAAAATCAACTTACATTGCTACATCAAACATGTCTAGCAAACCAAACACAGGTATTAACAATGCTCAAACATACAAAAAATATAAATACAATAAATAAAATAAATAATAAATAAATACAATACAAAAAAGAAACAATTTAAGTGCAATTATATTCACTCTGAAAATATCTTATTATAATGATTCATGAAGATGGTATTCTTTTTGTTATTCACTAGGGTTAGTGTTTTAATAAGATAATTAAATTAAATCAGAAATTGTTGTTTGTGTATAAAGTATTTGGCAACAAGAATAAAAAAAAATAACAATAATTTCAGTGGTTTTGTTATCATTGCAATAGTAACATATTATATATTTTATGTTAAAATTATAGGCAGTGTTCATAATGGTAAATAAGTACTTTGCAAGGTTTTCCCAAAATTCGGATACAAATTTACATTCAAAGAACAAGTGAGACAGATTCTCACCTTCTTTTTCACAGAAAACACAGATATCATCAATAGCCACATATGTGGAAATCATAGAATTACATGGATATATCTTATGCAAAATGTTGAAGTGCACTTCCTTAAATTTGTTTGGTATACAGTATTTGTAAGGCATTAACCATGCATTTTTTCCAGACAATGTCAGGAATCAGCGTGTTCCAGAAAAGCTTTCCTCTCGGTGTAAGTTGGTTTTGTGAATGAAGAATTTGTCTTATATATTTATTACAACAAGATTTCTCAAGTAAGCCCACACCTTCCAATCTGAGTTCTGGATAAACCTTGTGATCATTCCCAAAATTAAGATGACTTTTCATAAGTGTAGTTAGACCACTGGGAATGGCTTTGATCACAGAAATAAACTCTCTAAAAGGTCAAATATCGCGGGAGATATTTTCAAACGAGGAAGTGCTGCGTGGCACGTAAGGCATTTTAACCAATCAGGTTGCCGGAAAGGGCCTTTTAAATACCAGTAACCAATCGGATGTCAGGAAATTACGAATCATTCAAAACGAAGCACTACGTCTACAAAGAATATAGCCATGTATGGACTAGATAACGATACGCACCGGAAAACAAGCTTTTGAATGATATATGATTCAACATGGAGCTTTTTAAAAATTGCGGTTGGATAAAATAGCGGTCTACATGAGACATGATATCAAGAACGACATTTACGGTAGGTGTAGTTGACGGAGTTGGGATACAATTATACAAATTAAGTATTTATATACATTATTGCCGATGTATTTGTACATTTGATGAAAGTTTGTAAGCAAAATAAAAATGTTTGCCTGTGGTGCCTGGCCTTAAGTGTTCAAGAACCATATGCTATATTTCCTCATCGTGAAGCTTGTGCACATTCCATGTAATACATTTTATTTCACAATACTGTAGAATCAAAGTTAAACCTGTCTGTTCCGTCTATAATTCAAGAAGCAGATAAAACATTATAGCAGATGAGAGCGGTGGACATTCCATGAAATGGAAGAGTCATAGTATAAATACAAAGTTAGTATATACAGTACATGTATAGAGTGTGTGAGCTGAGCAGACATTTAAAAGCAAAGTACTTTGAGGCGCTGTGCCTTTTTTAAGCTTCAACCTTCTTTCTCTCTCCCAAGCCAATCCCTTCACTCTCTACCGTTAAGATCTGTTCTGAGAACATGGCAACCATGTTCTGTGCATGTCTGGTGGGAGGTTGATGGAATTTATTCTCCTAACCCTCAGAAAACTGGACATATGAATGTTCTTGCAACGTCCCATGAAACGTGTCTAGAACATGAATATGGTATATTCGGAGAACATGGTAACCACATTCTGGATATGCTCTGTTGACAACTCTAATGCCAAAACATGCAAAAAAAAAATATCCAAAGGTTTTTGCTAACATAGAATGTTCCCCTAACTAACAGGAACATTACGGGTAACATTACAAAAAAGTTATCTCCCTAGAATTGTTAGCTGGAATGATGTTGTCAACAACCTGAGGTCATTGGGAGATGAATGGCAATTGGGGAGTAACAGTGGTTTGCTTGCAGATGATGTCAACTGAAGCTCTTTAGGCAAAACATTGCAAATTCAATCAACAAAGATAAACAGTGTGTTCTCTCTCTCTCTCTCTCTCTCTCTCTCTCTCTCTCTCTCTCTCTCTCTCTCACACACACACACACACACACACCACAAACACTTCCTCTCTCAGTACAAGTCATGAAGGAGCTGTCAGATTACAGGAGGGTAATTGAATTTGGGAGTGCTATGGGGAGGGACCAGACAACACATCTTCCATTGTCTCCCCGGAGTGTCAGGAACAGGAGCGGTAGCTCAGGGGAAATTCCTGCCTGTTGATGGGGATTTCGGGAAGGGAGATTGTGGAGGGCAAAGGAGAAACGAGGTGGAGGCTGGGACCCACAATATGCAGAGCTTTATTTGGAAACTAGTTCAGAGGGGCAGCCTTCAGTGCGCTGCAGTCAACAGAGAAAGACAGAGAGACTCACAGAGCAAGTCAACATGACAGACACACAGAGAGAGGAGAGAGAACATAAGCATGACAGACAGAAAGAGGGAGAGAGATACGGAGAGGATCGTAAACAGCAAAGACAGACATACAGAGAGAGGCTCAATGCTGAGAGAGAGAGAGAGAGAGGCAAGAGGCAAGATCACCCGCCTTGAGTCCATCTGTCATTGAGCAGGCTCTCATACCACAGGAATTGACAAGTGACTTTTGGGTAGGACAAAGTGATGTACAGCGCAATACTATATGAAGAATATCAGGAAAAATACAAATGAATCAATGCTTTTTGTGAATGGAACGTATGGCTTTCTCATTTCTCTCTTGAGGTTCTACAAGCCTGCAGTATGAGGGTGCCGAGGTGGCACATTGATCGACACCAGACTTCCATTGGGTGTCCTGTCTCCCTCCACACTCAGGCAGAAGCCTGGAGGCTAACTGAGTTGGAGCAGCTAACATGGAGGGTAGTTCAATCAGGGGAGAGCCAGCTAGTGTCTGTCTGTTTGCCGGGTGTGATGATAGCAGACAGGGGATGTGATGTGTGGATGTCATTAAGTCTGTGGAGTGGAAATAATAAAGAATTAGGATTGTCTCAGAAGACCTGAGAATTAATCCAAAATGAATTACATGAAGGAGGAGGAGGAGGAGGAAGAGGAGGGAAAATAAACATCAGCTTCTTTCCTCTCCTCTCTGCTTCAAGCAAGATAGGGGGCAATTTCAATGATTTCTCTGAACTACGAAAAATTGTATTAATAAATGAGAGAGCAAATAAAAACAGATAAATTAGTGACGACGTGGGGGAGGGGGGAGAGAGAGAGGAGGATAGTCAAACAGAGGATAGAAATAGAGAGAGAGAAGGAGGGGAGGAGATGGGCCATGGCAGAGGCAGTAGTCAAAGCCCTGTGGCTGCCAGATTGCCCTGGTCTTTTGTTCCTGGTGTTTTTCTGGAGAGGGCTGCCAGTGTTAAAGAGGCGGCGCTGCCGATTGTAATAAACGGCACTTGTAAATCACGGAGTAGAATTATACAGCATGTAGATGAATCCATATGCCATCATGTGCAAAACGTGGCCAAAAACTCAAAGTGATAATTAAGACTTAGGGGGTGAATGGCAGAGACATTTGTGACAACGGAATATGGCGTCTCCTGGCACTGGGGGAAACAGAAGGGCTCGAAAAAGCTCTGTGTCACAAAACATTACCCACGCAGCTGTTGGCTTTATGAGCAGAGCTGGTGTGCTCTTCCCACCCCCTCACCCTTCTCTCTCTGGGTCGATATGCACAGTGGTGCTGTTCACTCCCAGTTTGTGACATTTTAAAGTAACATGTCCCCTTCTCACCTCACACTCCCCCTCAGGGAATAGACAATCATTCAAATCCACACATGCAGCATATTACGAAGTAAAGGCCACCAATTCAATCTGAACTTTGTTACGGTTTCTACTGTACTGGTTGCTCCTTGTGTCATTTTTTATTTAACTAGGCAAGTCAGTTAAGAACAAATTCTTATTTTCAATGACGACCTAGGAACAGTGGGTTAACTGCCTTGTTCAGGGGCAGAATGAAAGATTTTTACTTTGTCCGCTTGGGGATTCAATCTTGCAACCTTTCGGTTACAAGTCCAACGCTCTAACCACTAGGCTACCTGCCGCCCCAATTATGCAGTGTCTTTGGGCTGGTCTTTATTGTGTTAGAGCTGCTGATCTATCCCAGAGCTTGTGTGTGTGTATGTGATTGCACTGTACCCTGCAACCACACCTGCAACCCTGTACATGTGACTATTAACCAATCTGAATCTGCGTGTGTGTGTGTGTGTGTGTGTGTGTGTGTGTGTGTGTGTGTGTGTGTGTGTGTGTCTGTCCATTGTCCCCCTTGCACCAGGAGTGCAGGCAGCGTAGACATATAGAGTCTGTCTGGGAGGAAACCCTTAGCGCCCTGTTAAACCGGCAACCTCCTCTGTCTGCCGCCACTCCAGACACGGGGCTGGAGCTGCAAACAAAGAGCCCCCGAGCTCAATAAAAATGTGGGTGATTAAACAACTCCCCTTAATTGCTCCTTTTGTCCGGGAATCAAACGGTCACCCTGATTACACAGGTATGGGAGAGGCAGAGAGCTGACCGTGCCGACGAGAAGGCCAGACACCTCTGCTATCCCTCTGCCTGCCCTCACGGCTCACGTCACTGCCTTTTTATCCCACTAAACTAAACAACCAGCATCTGTGTGATATGATGTGTGTGTGTGTGTACATGTGTGTATGTGTTTGTGTATGTCTGTGTGAGTATGTGTGTCTCTGGCAGGTAGGGAGAGCGAGGTAGAGAGACAGAGGAAGAGAGAGGGTTCTGAGGTGAGCGACACCAGAGCTCCCCACAGTGGACGGTTGTTGTATTACAGCAGGCTAGCACAGTCCACACTCTGGGCTCTGAGCGAACAGCCAACTGGCCGTACTGCTGAGGGGACGAGCCAAACCCAGGGCCTGTGTCCAACGTGATGCAGCATGTGTAAGATCACAGCAGCATGGGAACCATACACATCATCTGCCAGTCACAGAAATGAAGACATTTCACTCAAACACAAGGCCCCGAACACAGCGCCTGTCAAATGGGTCAATATGAAAGGGAGGGGCTCAATTACTGTGCCCGCAAATACACACATTAAGTGCCTTTCAAGGGTCTGTAAGTACTTCACTGTAGTACTTCAATGCTCTCTCTCTCCACATTCACCACTTGTGAAACAAAGCAGCCATTTTGGTGCCAAAACACCCATCATATTAGAGCTGGGCTCAGTCAGTTTCAGAGGAGAGTTTTCTACGGTCAGATTTAGAGAGTCAAAGTGGGAATTTGGCTGGAGAACAGGTCTTAACAACCCCTCTCTACGAGGGAAACGTGCTCCCTGCTGAAACCATATGGAGCACCTACCTACCAACACCACGCACAACAAACAAGTCTCCTGTTAATGCATTCGCCTGACCAAACCCAACAGCCTCACAAACCCCACAATTATTGGCATCACCACGATGCACCTGTACACCAGAATGGCTTTAGCTTATAAATGTTATTTTTAATTGATGAAGTTAGATGTTTAATAAAACTGCCATTGATCGTCACGGTAGTGAGACACACTGCTACAACAGTTGGCATGGTGGACAGTAATCACGTCTGGGTAGTCACACGGAGCGAGGACGCCCCCTGCAGTCTACGAGGCACCAGTGCATATTTTCATGTAACGTCGTATGGTAACAACACCCTTTCTGCTCCACCACGCAATCAACGACTCTCTAAACACTACGAAAAGAAAAGGAGGCAATTATTAAAATTGTGCAAAATCTTTATTCATTCCTTTCATCATATCTTTCCATCGTCGTCACCATCATGAACACACCACTGACAGAGAGGGACAAGAACAGATAGGGCTCTGAATACAGTCACTCTTAATGGGGGGACAACAGGTATCAGCTGTCAACGGGCCCTACATACCGCAGCCAGAAGGAGCACTGGATACTGAAGGCTGGGTAAGGTGTTTCTCCCAGTCTTTCCATCTCTACAAACAATAATTGACATGTGCAGATAGAGCCATTTCTCTCCCAACAGTACATTTCTCTGGTCCATATTCACATTTACAATACACTCTTGTTGTTGTTCAACGCCACTATGCATGTATGTCCGAGTGAAGACTATTTACCATAAGGGACATTTAGTTATTTTGTTCACTTTTACTCCAAATATAAATCTTTCGGTGGTTCCCTGTCTTTCTACACACTAGACAGGTAGACCTTGAGACAGGCTGAGAGAGAGAGAGAGAGAGAGAGAGAGAGAGGGAGAGAGAGAGGGAGAGGGGAGAGGGAGAGAGAGAGGGAGGGGAGAGGGAGGGAGAGAGAGAGGGGAGGGAGGGAGAGAGAGAGAGAGAGGGGAGGGAGGGAGAGAGAGAGAGGGAGAGAGAGGGGAGAGGGAGGGAGAGGGAGAGAGAGAGAGAGAGGGAGAGAGAGAGAGAGAGAGGGGGTCGAGAGGGAGGGAGAGAGAGAGAGAGAGAACATACATTTTTATCTGGGCTAAGCAAATGTTGAATGAGTGCAATGTCCTGTATAATGTACTATAGTACAGAAAATACGAATAACCCACACATACATACAACTAATTGATAAACAGAGTAAATTATACACAGGGTTGCCGTTCCCCAAGGTAAACCATAAATATGTAAGTAAAGCACTTGAACAACATCCAGTGTCCTGTGGGTAGGGCCATAGCCATATAATATCTTCATGTATTATATCTCTCAGAGTAGGGAGGGATAGCGGGCTGTAGGGCATGGATACACCTGGGGTCAATGCCCTAGTCTCTCAGAGTGGGATGGACTGTACTTTATGGAGCAAGTCACAAGTCAGTGCGACAGTGCTATGGGTTTTGCACCATGCTCTCTCAGATTCAGCAGTCTAGAGGGCACCAGTATTCTCTCTGTCATCATTTTGACTCTCCGGTCTAATTTCCCGAAATGAAACATCGGGAGAAGACAAGAAAGCCTTTAGTCAACAGAGGGAGTAGCCTGTTGCTGTGTCTGTCTGTGACTAGTCTCTCCTGACAGACTGGTAACAATATTAACTAGTGATGGATTCTCCTGTGTAACATACAATCATTTTACTCAACCAGAGGGCTTCAGGTCCCTCTGTCTGTGCTATCTGAAGACAAACTGACCCACTACATGACGAGGCACGGTAGAACACTGCTTTGACCCGGGAGATAATTGCATCTTGGCCCGTCAATTTATGCCATTAGTCAAAGAATAGAAAATAAACGGATCACTGAGAAAATGCCTACAACAACACAATAAAATAACACATTTCTACATGCATGTAGATCCATGATTCAACACTCACAGGGGGGTGTAAATAAACTAAACATGACTCGTTCTTCTTCTAGATATCCACAATGAGAACTGATGAATATAGATACACAGTCCAAAGGATTCTCACATTTGCAGCTGATAAAAGAGCGTGGATGAGACTTGACAGTGGCTCAGGAGGAAATGAGAGACCAGGGGCTGAAAGGGAAGTGTGTGTGTGTGTGTTTGCGTGTGTGTGTGTGTGTGTGTGCGTGCGTGTGTGTGTGCTCTTGCGCTTCAGCTCAGAGTGTGTGTGGCAAACCAGTCCGGCTAAGGTTTCCTTCATTCATCCCTGTGTTTTCCAGCTCTATCTAGCCCACGGGTGTGGCTCACCGGAGCACAGAGTAGGTACTGTTACACATGCTAGCCAGACACAGGGAGAACGGAAAGCAGAGGAATAAAAAGTGAGGGGGAAAAAGGGACAAAGACTGTAGATATGAGGCGTAAAGATCCTCAACCTCCCTCATCTGGTCTGAGTTTGTGTTTCCCAAATGTCTGTCTGTATTTATGTCTATAGTTCTGTTTGTCGGCCTATCTGCAGTACAGACCTGTTCCTCCAAGGGCCACCGGGGAGCCTCCATTAGCTGGAGTAGATCTGGGTGCCGATCACACGCATTATCTCCTTCTGCACCTTGGGCTCCTGGGTGTTGATGTTGGCATCTCCCACCTGGCCGTCCTCGTACCTGCAACACAGAGGTGACAGTTAGTTCGCTGTCTTGCTGTGCGTCCTCATTTTGTTACATGGTTGTGGAACGTCTTACGGAAACGCAATAACAACTTTACAGACAACAGACAGAACCAACGTGTCACTCTGATTTCTCGGGGAACGATAAGAGCCAGGACGAGGTGACTCACACGAAGAAGAAGCGCGTGCAGACGTGGTCGGACACAGGACACACCCAGATGTTGCCGTGCTTCTGCAGGTCCTTGGACGTGATCACTGAGACAGGCAGACAGCGAGACATGGAAGGGGTTAACAAAACACACCACAACACGACCAAGAACAATTGACCCAGCTCGTCTATACATTTCATGTGGTACAGTATTTACCTTCACAAAGGGCAATGCAGTTGAGATTCCGGCTCTGGAGAAACCTTGACAGAATAATGGAGGCAGTCAACACAGAGCATGATGTCAGTGGAGGCAGTCAACACAGAGCATGATGTCAGTGGAGGCAGTCAACACAGAGCATGATGTCAGGCCCGGACACGTATCAACAGGGCAAATGGTTGTAAGTCCTACGTGTATGAGTCTCTCACCATCAGACACTGCACCTGTGGAACGGTATTCATTCGGTTGTAACGCTGCACCAGCTCATCTTTGGTGGGCATGCGGTGCTGTCCTTTACCCATCCCTGAACACACACACACGGATGGGAACAAACGCAAAGCTGGTCAGAGCTGTACTGGAGCTGAGATACTACCATATGCTGAGCAGGTCAACGGCTGAACATACTTTTGAGTTCTGTTGCTGGAACAACACAGAGGAGGTGAGGATGGCATAGGGTCAGGGTATTGCTCAACCTCACTTAAAGATGGCTGCTTGCTTACCCAGTTAGACTTGGACGCACACACACACAAAACTAGATGACGTCAGATGAGTGTCTGATATGCAATGCACAGAGCCAGACACATACAGACCAGACCAGCAGCCCCACAGTGGACACACAGGACAATGTAGTGCAGGGACAGCACAGGTAGGTGAACCCAACCCAAAGATGAAGATGGACTGTGCCAGAGACAGAGACAA